>NW_016107808.1:88258-107418 GCF_001604975.1 Cebus imitator | reverse complement strand
CATTACCTGTCTATACATAAAAATCTAAAAGAAAAAATCAACGTGAGTTAGATAGCATTCGTGATGATCTGAAGAAATATGTGATGTTTAATCCGAATTAAACATGGCTCAAATTAAACTAACACTAGAGTTTGTTCTCAGTTATGTGAAATACCCACAATCCTTAAAGGTTGTCCAAAATTAGCAGAGTGCTTGCTGTGTGAGCGCACCCAAAGCTATTTTTGTAACATAATTCATATTTATGAAGTACTTTGTATACTAAATAGGAAAATATGTACTCCTTAATATGTATTTAATATGCCTGACTTGTTTTCCTGATCACAGTGAATTTACCAGTAAGTATAGATGTAGACAGAAAAAATATACTAAACTGAAACAAGCCGATGTGTACAGAAATATTCTGGACTTTGTGATCAGGTGTAACTTAAAAACAAAAAAAAAATTAAAAACAAAAAAAGAAAAAATACAAAAGAAAATTCTGTGCTATTCTTGTGAATTTAGCATATTAGCTTCAGATTTGTTACCAATTGTGCATTTAAAAATAAGTTCCTTAGTTTTCTAGTATTGTGTCTGGGGCAGTTGTTACTTGCCACCAATTGTCTTGCTTTTCAGGATTCTACGAGCTTAATTCAAATACTTTTCACTACAAGTATTTAAAAAATAATGAATAAGGTTAATAGTTATATCTTGTATGCATCAGTATCCTGTTCTTTCATCATTCAGACTACTATCAGATAATCTAGTAGAACTGTAAACATCATGGTTATCTTGGCTATGAAAGCCTCACTGTAAGAATGCTTGCATTGGTTTCAGATGAGTTCACAGTGCAAGTACAAATGATGTGCCCCTGTGTTTGCTTGTGCTAAGATCTAAGTCAAAATTTGTTAAAGGACTAAAGTAACTGATAACGGGTGATGTTGGAACTTTTGTAGGAGCTCCCGATTAACAAAGTGATATTCAGAAACACATTGTCTTCTTGGCCTGCCTGCATATATATATAGAGAGTGATATATATAAATATACATATATATGTGTGTGTATATATATATATATGCGTGTATATATATATGTGTGTGTATATATATACATATATATGGTTTTGTGTGTGTATACATACATATATATGTGTGTATGTGTGTGTGTGTGTGTGTGTGTGTGTGTATATATATATATATATATGTATATATATATATTGTGTGTGTGTGTCCGTATTCCATCTCTTATAATTACCTTATGGATCAGTAACCAAGAAGGTAAACATAGCCATTCTTCATGATTGCAAGTGGCATATTTCCTGTTGCAGCTTCCAAAATGATATTATGTTTATAGCTGCAATATCAGTTCCTTTATTAATCACTAATTTCAGGGCTTTATGTGTTTGTTGCAAGACAAAAAAAAACGAAGCTTGGCATTCTTGAGTGTGTGTGTGTATGTGTGTTTGTGCGTGTGTGTATGCGTATGTATGTATATTTCTGGGTATATATTCATACATATAGATAATTTGGAAATATTTTTAAATAGAAAAAAATGTCTCCATGTGTATGTGTTGGTGCTCTTAAAAGTTTAGTGTGGAATTTTAATTTTTATGACATCTGTGAAAACTTTATATGAATATAAAAATCCAAACAAACGATTGCTTTCTGATCATGAAAGAAAAGACAAGATGTGTGCCCAACAGCTTTTTTCATCTACAATTTCATAAGGACTTTTGATATGCCATTACCATGCATGCACACATCCATGGATTAAAGGGCTCCTAATGTATACTGACAGGATAAAGATGCAAAGGCTTCAAAGAAAGTGTTTTAGTTTAGTCTGTCAATAAAGTATGGCTTGAGGGATCTTAAATAGACACTTATAGTAGGAACAGAAAGTTTCATCAATGATCTGGGGATAATAAGTCACTGGAATGATGCCTTTTATTCAGTGTAGTGATGTTTTGAGGATTTTCAAGGTTTCTGCAGAATTGTCAATGGAAAGAGTACCTGCCACCATCTCAAAAGCTTGCTGTAGCATATTGGCTATCTCATACTCTTCTGCTGAAAGATATAAATGTTCACCTTTTTTTAAAAAAGTAATTTAACGTACGTGGTTATTTGGAGGTTCAAATTGTAAATGAAAGTAACAAATCCTTGGTTAAGGCTAACATATTTTCCTTAACTAAAGTCATTGTGCCTACATTATATAGTGTATACAATTTTGCACCTGTCTCTCATTAGTTCTACTTGTACATTTTATGATAATGTAGTTAGGCATAAATTCTGAGTTGAGTACAAAAACAGTTAAAATACTGTATCTACATTTTGTTGGCTTCAACTATAACCTTGATGTTAGTTTAACCCCTTGAGAAATGATATGTACATCAGTACAGCATTTTTAGTGGAACATTGAAGCAAACCTATAAAATCCAAGAAGTGCTCATTTCTAATGTGGTCTGACACATCATGGGCTTTTTGGCACTATATTTATGTGTATGGACTATGTTAGAATGGTTGCAAACCAATTTAGACCTTATGAAATCAGTGAAGGGGTTGAGATAATATATTGTGTCCGTGTAATATAAATCAAGTTTTAAATTATTTTTTTATGAAATCAATAAAGATGATTCAATTCTTTAAAAGTAAGTCTTTGTGTAATTTTATGAGAAAGCAGCTATTAAAGTATAGTGATTCAAGTCTATAAGGCAATTTATATTCTACATTTAGTTTTTCATTCTGAATACACTGAAAAAATATATTAATTAGAAATTTATTTAAGACCATCTTTCTTTTGTTGCTTTTTTTAAAACATTTACTTTTTTTTAAGCCATAAGGAGGCATAAATTATAGAGGGCATGACCTTATGAGTAATCAACAGGTATTTCAGAAATAACAGAACACATCTAGAAATGTATGGAGGTAATATTAATCTATAATTTTTTGCATGATTTGTACATTGACATTGTATGAAATGAGCACAGTGAGGTTTTTTTTTGTTCTTATTGTCGCATCCAAAGAGCTGGAGAGAAACTATATTAAGATTGTATTTATAATCACTATTTTAAAATAAAGTTAAAAAAAATTATTGTATTGTTTTTACCCTGATTTGATTAGTATTTTAGATTAATTTGTAAGAGAAAAAAATCAAGAAATGCTGTAAAAGCTAATGTAAATCACAGAAAAGAACTGTTTTAATGACTTTTGTTTGCTTTTAATAACATCAAGCTATTAGAATTTATTAATTGCCATTTTTATGAAAGTATTAATAAAATTGTTTGCTACAATGATATTCCTGAAGCCACAGTTTGTTAAATATATTTGTCTTTCAATTATTTTTCAGAAAAAATAAAGCAGTAACTAAACTGATCATTTCACCCAGATTTGAGGGTAAGATATAGCTTTAGAATACTGTTTGTATTCAACTTAATCGCTAAATGTCTGTTAAAAAAATGCTTTCTTTAGAAACATATTTGCAATCTGTGTTCCTTCCCACTGGCAGCCCCTTTGCAGAAGAGTCAGACAGTGCCAAGATCAACATGCTTCGATCCCTGCCCATTCTTTTTAATCAGTTGGAATCTGACATAACTTCAGATAGGCAAATACTAATATTCAATCTTAACTATCTGCTCAAATACTTTTAGAAAACCTTCAGTACCTCTGTATTCCATTGCCAGTTTGACTGATTACAGGTTAGTTACCCACATATGAAGTGAATTGTTATTTGTATTTGGTTCTTTTAAAGATGACCAAAATTATCAATCCATCACTTTACCACAATTATTACTGTTGTGGAAAATGAACCAATTGCGTTACAGTTAACTTGAGGGCAGAAATAAATACAACTGGCTATACTGACCAATACAATGGGTTGAAGGTTCATATATATCTGGGAAGAAAAGTAAAGACAGAAACAGAGAGAGAGAGAGAAACAGAATATAAATTAAGATTGTTATTGCTTTACACATATACATAGGTATGCTGAAGGTGTGAACAGTATAGACAACATATGCATGTGTTTTTAGATTAAATATCTTATGCATCTGAGGAGATACATCACAGGATTGTGCTATTTATGAGTACTGAGTACAGAGCTTTGGGTTCCAGCCACTTCTGTTATGTAGACAAGTGGCATCAAATCAAGGTTTGGCATCATTTCTAGTGCTCATCCAATTAGTCACCATGGTCAGATGGGGCGAACTAAAATATCCTGTTTGTGGCTTCACTTACCGGGAATAACTGGTGGCATATATCAAGTTCACCTGATAATTGTTAACTCTCAATTTTAGATTTCCTTAAGATCTGTTGTTTGTTCATTTAAAAGCAAATGGGAAGTCAAATGAATTTTGATAACTTACTTTGTACAAAACTGCCCTTGATCTAATTTTGAATTTTATTTTGTTTTATTTATTTATTTATTTGTTTCATGTATTTTTAGTTTCTACTGGTTGATAGGATTGTATTTTAAAAGGGAAAATTAAGGAAGGGAAATTGTGTTATCTTATGTGAAATGATACATTTTTTCAATTTTTTAAAAATTATTTTAACCTGTCGTTCTTATGTCTACAGGGGGAAAAGAAAGTAGGGCTCTGAGACATTTGAATATTTTAGGCCAAATAATTGCTATTGAGAATAAAGATTCAAACTTCTCATTAATTCATAATTAACATTTCCACTGACAATAGGACCCAGAATCAGGAGAGAATTACTCAGCCCTCCACTTCAGTTTACTTTTGCAAACACTGCCTAAATACAAATAGAAATTTTGGTGATTCCGATAGCATCAAAAATCACAAATTACTTGTTTACCTTAAAAACCTCATGTATGAGGCCTTTGGAGAAATAATGTTAATAATATAATGAATAACCATAGAGCAGCACCTTTAAATTAGCTGCAGGAAGGAAATAGTCTTTATAAGTTTCTGAACAATATATTTCTATTAGCTGGCACCTCACAAATACTAGATCATGTCAGATGCTTCTGGTTAATAGCTGAAAGAAGGCGTGTTGTGCAGTGGATATTACTCATGGAAGTGTTTGAAAATCATAGTAAGCTTTGTTCTCCCTGCTATGACTTGCTATGTATATTTCTATCATTGTTTCATGTAAACTGAACCATTGTGGTAAAATTCTGGAGTTGGTATGGAGTAACTTTAATGCTGTTTTCACAAATAAAAGTTTTTCCTTATAGGCCACATTTGTAGCCATTCAGTGTGTTTATTAGTGTGAAATTAGTAAATCTCAAGTTCAAAAATAAATGCAATAATCTGCTTTTTAACAGATTCAATCATTATATTAGTTTATATGGCTAGGCTAGGTCTACCTACACACATATACATACATACACACAAGAAAGATAGTAATGTGTTCAAACAGTGAATTATGCACAAAGGAAATGATCTAGTTAATGTGAACAAATATTTCTACCTTGATGACCTAGATTTTTCAAATCCAAGTAGATATTGGGGCTGGAATGTTAATTGTCCTTTTTTTTCTTTTTCTTTTTTCTTTTTTTTTTTTTTTTTGCCTACACTTTAAATTAAAACGTGACCACTTTGTCATATATCATAGAAATTATGCCCAGCTTATCTCCTAAGACTTCTCTGGGTTTCAGTTATGTCTGTTGTCTGGAGATTTTGTTAACATTTTTAATTATTATCCCCATTTATAAGTTTAATAAATGTATAGTGCTATGTACAATTTTCAGGCATCCAGCCCATGTGCAAATCAGTGCTGCTACTACCTTTCAAAAACGTTATTCAGAGAACCATGCAGGGACATTTAGATCCAAAATAATTCTAGAATGAGGATTTAATTATAAATTATTGGAACAGGTACAGTGTTTTTGCCATTAAAGAAGGAAAAGTTGGTTGAAAATTGTGACTAAAGAGCTTCATAACGAATTTAAGATTGGGCAGGATAAGAACAGAGGACTATTAAGAGAAAAAAAATATTTACTTATCAGATAGAATTCAGAACTTAAATACTGAACAAGAATATGGTAAATTAAGTCAAATCATAGACTTCTTTCTCATTATTATCTATCCCAGCTTTATATTTTTTAAATAGATATGAAATCTAGGCTTTGTCAACACAATACTAATCTATAGCTTTTACAGAATCCACTGATCAATTAAAACATTTAATTACCTTTGCAACTCCTATGGATTTTTTTTTCCCTTGGCTGACTAACATCAAGGATTGACTGATTCTTATGGTCTCCTGATACAGTTTTTGCTGTCAAAAAATGATAAGTAGTCTTTGTGTTTAATGAGAATAAGAGGTGAAAATTGCATATAACACAAAAGCATCATGATAGGGAAAGAAATAAATTAGTACAGACATTTGGGTTCCCAGATACCAAAACATGTGGTCAAAAAGCTGCTAGACCTTTTAGGTTGTTTTCAGGATTCTTATTTAAAAAAAAAAAATTATCAAGTGCTTATCTCAGAAGCTATTTCCTGTATGAATCCCCAGGAAGTCATGTATCTGCCATGGATCCCCTTGCTCCATAGCAGGATGTATCACATTTGCCAAGTCCTCCCTGCTGGAAATTTTTCTCTTCTGCTGTTACAAACAGCCAACACTACCTATGGCATGGGCTAGGTTAGGGAGATTTTTTTTCACCATATTTTTGTTGTTAGTGGCAATATACACTAAAAAGCTAGGAGTCTCAATCTCAGTATATATTCACCTTTTTAATATTACCATACTAGCGAATATTTAGGTCGTGTATATGTTACACGTTGCATCTTTGTTTTTATTCATAGTTATCCTCCAGCCCACAGAAGCTGCTAGTTATTTTTTTCATCCTTCTCTTTCGAAGTGAAAGCTAGTCACCATCCTGAAAACTCAGTGACTTATAGAAATAATCATCAAACTTCTATCTGCCCATTTCCTTCTGTAACTTCTAGAAACACAGAAAATTTAGTACAGTAAGTGATGGATTTAAAAGGAAGTCCTTCTGACACAAAAAATAATGATATGAAGACAGAGTGACTTATCAGAAAAAAACAACTTTAGGAAGTCATTTCTTATGTTTTAGGTTTCCTTGCATTGCAATTAGAATTCAGTGCCTTATCTTGTGAGCTGGACCCAGTGAAATCAGTTTTTACTCTGGGGGCCGTGCAATAACTAGAAATGCTATTATTGCTGACATGTGGGCAGGTTTGCCATGTGTTGCCATAAACATGGCTGCTATTTTCTCTTTGCACTTTCTACTTCAGAAAATATTCATTCTCTCAGATTTGGCACAGCTGCTGGAATGCTGCTATACCAATTCTCACCACGAAAATTCAAAAAGAATCTTTTTTCTATATGTAACTAAGCACTTACACAAAAATGTGTATTGGGACCTGGATAAAAAAAAAATCAGGATAAAGAAGATAACTAGTATGTCCATAAGAAAAAAGAGTTTTAAGAGAAACAAAACGCAGGCATTTTATTAAAAAATACATCTACTACCTCCCTATGCAACATTTTCACTCTCTGCTCATTCTTCTTGGTTGCCTAGGCTGTGCTGCAGTGTACAGTGTGTGAACAGTAAGTTTGTTATTTAATCCCAAATGCATGTATGATTTCAGTTGCTTGTTTGGATATTAACACGTTGGATGTGGCCAGTTTCTAACATAATATTTTTACTACAGCTAAGTGAAACTTCACTGAATGATTTGTATTTCATATTAAAGGTTATCAGAGCAGGAGTAAACTAAGAGGCTGCTCGTCATTTTCAATGTTTAAACACCATCACAGGAAGATTGAGTTTCTGTATTCTGAATTTCCAAGTCAGATTATTTGGTCCCACTTTCTTCTCTTTTGAAAGAGTAACTAGGGCTAGAGAGGTGAAGTAACTTGCCCAAGGTCAGAAAATGTATTATGGCCACTCTGGTCTAGGACCTGATTCTCCTTGCTCACAGGATCATGTTATTTTTGTTACACTGCTTTGTTTGGAAGTTCCAGAGAGGAAAATGAGCATCTGTGGGTGAGGTTTCAGGAAGACATTCCAATGCAGCATAAGGACGTTTTTTGTAAGGTTTTAGAATGCTCTATAACTGGAATGAACTAGATACAAAATACAGAGTTCTTCGTCCTTAGAAGTGTTCAAGCTGAGGATGGTTCTAACAAGGAGAATGGATGGTATTCAGGAAAATTTATTTCAGTGCAAGCTTGGACTAGGTGATCTTGGAGGACACTTGGAACTCTAAGATACTAAGGATTCTGTAGCATATACACTACAATCATTTACCGAGCAAGTCAAAATTAGCAAATGTTTTTCATCCTGAATATGTAATTAAATGATCTTTATAGATTAGTGACTAGCAGATGATCTCTACTAGTAGAATAACAAGTTAATAACCCCCAAAATACCAGTTAGGTATTAGGCATCATGACAAAAGGGACATAGTGTGAAATATCCCCCAGTATATAATGTTTGTGTTTTAAGCATCAGCATTTCAAAAAGAGTAATCTCTGATGCTTAATTTTTTACAAAGGAAAAGCAAATTCTTTTGTACATTGCACTGAAGATGGCACTGTAGTAACAACCTCACAGTAGAAATGCTGAGACATGCTGGTATATGTTATTTCAATCCTAAATTTCAATTTTGAGATGATTTCCTGAGGTTGGCAAATTGAACACAAAGGTTAATATCTTGTAGGATCATCTTTGCTAATTGGAGTTGGGTGCAGTTGTTATTATTTACTCTCAATAAGATAGAACTGAACTTTAGTCCAAAGAATTGCAATTCAGATTGCAGTTCAACAGACTATATTCAGAATATAACTGCACATTATCTGATGTATAAAAAAATTCTCAGAAATATTTATTTTAATTGTATTTTATAAAGACAGTTTTCTTTAAAAAAATAGTAAACAGAAAATAAAACCATTCAGATCTCAAGGACTGTTTTATTTATTTGAGATGTTATTAATTTTTAAAGATTCTGAGTATACCCAGGATGACTCTGAAATGCAGTTTCTAGGTTTTCTTTATTCCATCCATATCAATAACTAGAACTCCATCAAATGTGGCTACCATACAATTCCTGGTCTCTTTAATCACAAAGAGTATTCCTTTGGGTACCAGCAACTCATTCAAAATTAGCAGTTTTATACTTTGGAGTCATAGTTCACTTTTAAATATTCACAGTGTTAAATATATAAATATCCTCTGCCCAATTAATTTTATGTTTCAGTAGAGAAGAATAGAAGGGAATAACAATATTTACTTTGATTTGACACTGATGTGCGGGGCATGTTGACCCTCCGGCCTTCCCTCTGTCTTCATCTCACAAGCCCATGGATGATACCACTTCACCTGCCTGCTGCCTGGGCAGCCTCATCACACATCACTCAAACAGTATCTCTTGTGACAGTGGCTACATGCCCCCACCCTCACTAAAATTGTTTCTGTTCAACAACAATTTTCTAATAATTCACATTCAGATACCAGATTTACATGCAGCTAATCCACATGCCTATCAAGTATGTCAGTGCTCTCAGAGATATTTTCAAGAGAGAACATCAAGGAGTGGAAGGGGAGAACATGTTAGTCTAACAAATAATGGTGTTTCAGGCCTGGGACAAGCAGTGGACTAGGGGGCCTCCCTTGGTATATTCTTCAGTCTTACCATGGGTAAAGCTGGTATGGTTTGGACCAATCAGGAGAGAGGCTGATTTTAACCTAGTCTCATGAAGTCCCATGTTGTGTTTCCTTAGTGGTTTTCATTCATTCATTATTCATATCAGAGTGGAAGAAGTGGAAGCCAGTTAGTCGAGGCTCTTATGTGGAAATAACATTTAAATTAAAGTCTTGAAGAGTAAAGTTCACATTAGTGGCTGAGGAGTAGGGATAAGGGGGGCTGCTGAGGTTAAGAGAAGAAGATCTTTGACTCCAGTGTGAGAATTAACTCATTACATGATGCTGGTCAGGTAGGCAGTGCCTAGATCAAGGGTTGGCAAACTTTTTCTGAAAAGGGTTAGAGCAAATATTTGAGGTTTTGCAGACCGTATCGCCTGTGCTTCAACTAGTTAACTCTGCTGTAGTAGCATAGAAGCAAACACAGACTATAGGTAAACAAATGGATGTGATTATGTCCAATAAAACTTTGTTGTCCAAAATAAGCTAGGGGATGGATTTGACCTAGAGGCCAGAGGTGTCAAGCCTTTGCCGAGATTCTGAAAGGCCTTGAAGGAGTTTGACTTTCAAGTTATTTGGGAAGTCAATGAAGGTTTTTGAAAAGCAGTGCAGTGATGTGACTAGGTTTGTTTCCAGCAGACTTCTTTCTGTTTCTGGAGGCTGGACGAGAGGTGGTGAGGAGCAAAGCATGAGTGAGGAAAAAAGTCAGGAAGCTCTTGCAATAGAGCTGATCAATGATAAACATAATCCAAGCTAAGATGCAGGAAGAATATGGTTGTGAGCTATATTTTGAATGTAAACTCTGTAGCACTTGCCAATATGCTGGATATGATAGTCAAGGGTGACAGTGGAATCCAGAAAATCCCTGAGTTCTGTGCCATGAGCACCTGGGCTGATAAAGATGCTATTCACTGAGATAAGGACCTGTAGGTTAGCAGTGACTGTGGAGGGTAGGCATCCCGAGAGTAAGAGTTCCATTTTGGTGGCTGGGCGTAGTGGCCATGCCTATAATTCCAGTACTTTGGGAGGATGAGGCAGGTGGATTGCCTGAACTCAGGAGTTTGAAACCACCCTGAACAACATGGTGAAACCCTGTCTCTACTAAAACAGAAAATTAGCCAGGTGTGCTGGTGTGTGCCTGTAATCCCACCTACTGAAGAGGGTGAGGTAGGAGAATCACTTGAGCTCAGGAGGCAGAGGGCTCACTGAGCTCAGATTGCACCATTGCACTCCAGCTTGGTCACAGAATGAGAATCTGTCTCAAAAAAAAAAAAAAAAAAAAAAAGGAGTTTCATTTTGGATTTTGGACATGTTAAATTAGAAATGGCTGAGAGTCTTCAAATTGTCAGATCAGTGACTGAGTTTGTTCAACAGGAGCTCTGAGAAGAAGCTTAGGCCACAGACAGAAGTGAGAATTATCATCATTTTCTGAAGGTCACAGAAGAAGGTCACAGAATGAACAAACAAGACCCTCCAATGACTGCAGGTGCTTTTTTTTGAGCTTTCTGTTTCAGCATCATCTATACTGCGTGCATTCTGCATCAGAATCCCATGAGGTGCTGGTTAACATTCAGACTCTAAAGCCCCATCCCAGACCTTCTGAATCAGAATTTTTGTAGTCAGGGCCCAAGGAATGCGCATTTTGAAGTTTCTTAGGTTATTCTTATTTACATTAAATTCTGAGAGTGTCTGCTTTTTAGGTAACATAGAAGATAAAGTACCTGCCAAAAAAAGTGAAATGGTGAACAGACAGCATGACAGAAATCTAGGAAGCTGTGGGGTCCTGGGAGCAAAGCAAAAAAGAGCATTCCACAAAGGCTCAGTGACTGATTGTGTCCAGTGTTGCTGAGAGACAGCAGTGCTGTCTAAGCACGCTTTTCTGGTATTGGCCCCACTTAGATTGCATGAAAGACTGAGGTCACAATAGCTGTGGGACTCCATTCCCTAACAAGAGACAGAATCTTAGAAAGAGACTTCACAGAGCGAAGGAATGGTGGATGAGAAATGAGAGACAATAATCAGGACCAAACTACTGGGCAAAGTGAAAGCAAAAGATCAGTGCAAGGAAGACTTTAGGATTCCAGAGGTGAGAAATGGGAACAGCAAAGCCAGCAGCAGGATCATACACAGAGTGGGAGGTCAAAATGAGTACCCAGAGTCAAGCACCAGAGGACAACAGGGGTGGGCTGTGGTGGAAGCTCACCAAACTCTAGCACTTTATAAATGACTATGTCCAGTAGTCCTGCCCCAGAAGAGGTGAGGAACAACAGAGGTCTTGAAGCTTTAGCTGTTTTCTGTGAACTGAAACAAATTCTGCCAGGAAAACGCCACTACCTCCCCTAATCTGCCATGGACATTTTTCCTTAATAGAGAATGCTTTTTTAAAATTCAGGTTAATGCACACTAATTCAAGTTAATGCCTTTTATGTGTTTTCTCTGAGCTGGATGATAGAAGAGACAGAAGAGTTATACCAAGTCCCAGCTCCTGTGGAGTTTATAATCTAGTGGAGGAAACAGTTATAAAAGTAATTAACTAGAATGTCACATCCTTAATGCTGTAACATAAAGGGAATGTGCTACTTGAGCAGGTGCTGAGCTAAAGGGCACAAGGAAGGCTTCATGGCGTAGGTACATTGTTACCTAACTTTTGAAGGATGGATTGGATTTTGATAGAAGAGGGAAGTTCCAGATGAAAAAATATTGTGTGTTAAAGTAGAGAGGGGTGGGGAAGCTTGGTGTTCTCAGGATATGGGATGGTTCAGTGTGACTGGAGCATGTACCTCCCGAGGACTTTCTCCACTGCTTATCTGCCATGTCCCTCTGACTCACAGCGACCCCAAGCTCAAAATGTGCCATATTGAATTCATCATTCTCTCTGCACAGAATATTCTTCTAGTCTCTGCCATCCTGCTGGCCAGCCCCTCAGCTACCTGGATACTCCAACCAGAATCCTGGGCATCTGAGCCCCTCCATATCCCTCACCCCACATCAGCAAGACCTGGGATTCTGAGTGCTAATTACCTATCAGTCATTGTTCTAAGCACTTAGCATGTGCCATGTAAATTAACTCTTTTTATTGCCATTTTTACTATTTATTGAACCTTAGATTGATGTTTTATGGTGTATATTTGTAAGATGTACAATATGATGTTTTGGTATACATATATATAGTGAACTTATATACTTTAGTCAAGCAAATTCACCTATTCATCACCTGCTATAGTTACCATTTTCATGTGTCTATGTGTGTGTGTTAAGAGCACCTAAAGTCTACTCTCTTAGCAAATACTCAGTATATAACACAACATTGTTAACTATAGTCCTCATGCTATACATTATATCTTCAGAATTATTTCTCCTAATAAATGCAAGTTTCTAACCATTTACCTACTTATTCCTAGTTCCTCCCTCTTCCTGCTTCTGGTAACCAGGATTCTAACTGTTTCTATGCATTCGCTTTTTTAATTCTTATTTTTATTTTTATTATTTTTTGCTTTTTTTTTTTAGATTCCACATATAAGTGAGATAATTTAGTATTTCTTTCTATGCTTGGCTTATTTCATTTAGGATAATGTCCTCTGGGTTCATTCATGTTGTTGTAATTGGCAGTATTTCCCTTTTAAAGGCTGAGCAATATTCCATTTTATGTATATACCACAATTTATTTATCTATCCACAAGCACTTCAATTATTTCCATGCCGTGAACATTATGAGTAATCCAGAAGTGAACACAGGACTGCAGATATGTCTATAGGTACTGATTGGTTCCTTTGAGTATACACCCAGTACAGGAATTGCTAGGTCATATGGTAGTTCTAGTTTCAATTTTTTTTAGGAAACTCTATCATGCTTTTTATAATGGCTATACCAATTTACATTGCTACCAATAGTGTACAAGAATTCCCTTTCCTGTATATCCTTACCAATAGTTATGTCTTTTTGATAGTAACAATCCTAGCAGGTGTGAGGTGATATGTTGTTTCTATTTGTATTTTCCTAGTGTTTACTGATGTTGATCTTAGTGACCTTTCCATATTATCTATTGGCCATTTTTATGTCTTCTTTGAAAAATATCTATTCAGGTCCTATGTCCATTTTTAGTGAGGTTATTTCCTTTTATGTTCTGCTATTGACCTATGTGAGTTTCAAAAATTAATTTCTGGATATTTATGATTTATCTGATATATGGTGTACAAATATTTTCTCCCAGTTTATAGGCTACCTTTTTCACTCTGTTGGTTGTTTCCTTTGATGTGCAGAAGCTTTTTGGTTCTATATAGTCCTACTTGTTTATTTCATTTTTTTTTTTGGTTGTCTGAGATTTTGATGTGATATCACACAATTGTTGGCAAGATCAGTATCACAAAACCTTTCCCCAATCTTTTCTTCTGGCAAATTTATGTATTAGACACTACAGTTGTCTCTAATTTAGATTTAAAAAATGGAAGCAAAGGAGATTTTTAAATTGCCCAAACTTGTACACTGATACACTTGTATACTGGTTCCAGTGACAAAGCTGGAAAACACCCTTAGGCATTTTGGCTACATATCCCACACTTTTCTGTATAATGGTGCATGGCTCCTAGGAAGTATAAACTCTTTACCATGGTTTACATAACCAGCATGGCTGGGCCTTTGCTGGACTCTCCAGCCTTAACTCACACCATAGATTCCCGTTATTAATATTTTTTTGTGGCATGATGAACTAAATGGACAAGACAGTTGCATCCCTCTCTCTAAAACACCCCTTGTTCCTCTCTTTGCCA
This sequence comes from Cebus imitator, assembly GCF_001604975.1. Classification (NCBI taxonomy): domain Eukaryota; kingdom Metazoa; phylum Chordata; class Mammalia; order Primates; family Cebidae; genus Cebus; species Cebus imitator. Next base: position 93,039 of record NW_016107808.1, on the reverse strand, counting down.
TGTTGACTTCTGTTCTTATCTTAGGTGTCAGCTTATTTACCCCCTCTCCAAGAAGGCCCACTTATATATCCCCATAGCACACTGAGCGAACGCATTTCAGCCCTTGGCATCTTGAGTCAAAATGGCATGTTTTCTTATCTGTATCCTACAACAAAATAAGAGCTTCTGGAGCACAGGATCTATACTCTTTTTATCTTTTATCACCAATACCTAGCATAGTACCTAGAACATAGTATGTGGTAAACAGATATTTGTTGAATTGAAAAATATATTAATGGTTATAACAGCAAATGAAATGTAAAAGGGTTAGTTTGGAATCAAATTATTAAAAACTTTGGATGCCATGCCTAGGTGTTTGATTTGTTCTTTCTGCAAGCAATGGGTAGCCACTGAAGATTCGTGAGAAAAGAGAGACATTATCTAAAATTTTTATTTTGGGAAGATGAGTCTGCTATTTTGTGGAGATTGTAGAGAGAATTATGAAGGCAAGAAGATAATTAGAATATTATTAAGATAATTAGAAAATTAAAATATCAGTCAACTTTTGCTGCCTAAAATACTGCCTTCAAAATCAGCAGCATACACTGCGCATCTTATCATTGACCAAAGTAGGTACAAAAGCAAGCCCAACATCAATGAGGCAGGAAGAAAAGTCTCCTCCCATGGAGGTTAAAGGGGAAGGAATGACTGTTTGGTGAACAATAATCTAATTACAACAGATGTTATTGATATAGTACAGATCAGTGGCTGTCAACTGGGGACTAAAAAGGCATGTTCCGCTTTGAAAGGTGAAACATTTTAGGGAAGATGTAAGTAACCACATATATGTATCTTAAACCCTACCTTCACCTCTGCCTTTCAGAATTATTTCTAGTATGAAATGTTGTTACTAATTAGAGTAGAAAATCCATGAAATCTGGTGGGATGGAATAAAAGTTTGGAAAATGTTACTGCAGATGAAAACTAGATAGGAGAAACACAGAAAAAGGCAAGTAATTGGAATAGAGGACAAGGAACAAGAAAAGTGAGTGATGACCTGAAGTATTAGAGACCAAGTGATCAGTAACATGGAGATGGTTTGAATGAAGATAGTGAGGGAGGAAGGCACTCATTCATTAAAGAATTAGAATGCATTGATTAGGTACAAGTCACTTATTCACAGTCATGGATAAGATGTGGTACCTGTCCACACATCTTACAGGCCAGTGAACACAAGACTTGTGCAAATAAGACATATTTACATAGGTAAATATTATATATTCTTGAAAGAGGTAAATGTCATAGGGAGAAGAAATTGTGAGAGCTTAATTCCACCTATAGAAATCAATAGTGGAGAAGATGACAATAAATCCTAGCGCTTAAATATAGGTGAATTTGGATAAGTACCAGAGAAGGTCAGGGAGACAGCCTAAGCAAAGGTACAGAGATACAAGTGTCTGGAATGCATGCAAAGCCCTATATATGAAGGGATGGTGAGAAATGACGCCAGGCATGTTGGCATTCTTCAGGCCTCTTATAATGGCAAGGGGAAAAAAATGCACACTGAATTAGGTTAGACAAAAAGGGAATTTTCTAGGAAGTGTTCCAAAGTATCTCAGGAACCCATGTGAAGGATAGGGTATTAATCAGGGTTCTCTAGAGGAACAGAACTAATTGGAGATATATATATATATATATATATATATATATATATGTGGAATATATATACATGAGATCATATATATATATTATCACATATATTTATGAGATCATATATATATATATATATATATGATCATATATATATATATATATATATATATGATCATATATATATATGGGAGTTCATTAAGTATTAGCTCACATGATCACAAGGTCCCATAATAGGCTGACTGCAAACTGAGGAGCAATGAGAGCCAGTCTGAGTTCACAAACTGAAGAAGTCGGAGTCTGATGTTTGAAGCCAGGAAGCATTCCACATGTGAGAAAGGTGTAGGCTGGGAAGCTAGTCTTTTCATGTTTTTCTGCCTGCTTTATATTCTAGCCGCACTGGCAGCTGATTAGATGGTGCCCACCCAGATGAAGGGTGGTTCTGCCTTTCTCAGCCTACTGACTCAAATGTTAGTCTCCTTTGGCAGCACCCTCACAGACACACCCAGCATCAATACTTTGCTTCCTTTAATCCAATCAAGTTGATAGAATTAACCATCACAGACAGGGAAAGTGTAGTTGGCTATGATATAATGACAGGAAGCTATTGAGTATTTCTCTTCAGCTCACATCTCTACTTGTCTCTATATATTTTTTTTTCTTTTCTGCCACTCTTCTGTCTCAAACCAACCCTTTTAGTTCATTTTTTTTTTCTGCTATAACAGAATAACACAAACTGGGTAATTTATAAACCATATACATTTATTTGGTTCATCATTCTGGAGGCCAAGAAGTCCAAGGGCATGGTGCCCACATCTGGGGAGGGTCATGCCATGACAGAAGATATCACATGATGAAATCTATGTGCAAGACAGAGAGAGTAATTGGGCTGATCTCATCCTCATCATGAAGAACCCACTCTTTTGATAACTTACCTATTCCCAAGTTAAAGGCTTTAATCCTTTCATGAGGTTGAAGCTCTTATAATCTAATCACCTCTTAAAGATCTTACTCCTGAATGCGGTTATAATAGCAATTAAATTTCACATTTGTTTCAGAGGGGACATTCGAACTATGGCACCAGTTCTTCCACAAATTCCGTTAATAATACCTTGAAAAAATATCCAGAAACTACCCACTTTCCACTATTCCCCAACTATCACCTAGGTCAAAAGCATCATTTTCTCTTTCTTGTATAGTGCAGTGGCCTTCACACTGGTCTCCATGCTTCTACCCTTGTACTTCTTCAGTCTGTTTTCAACGTGGTAGGCAAAGAGATATTTTTAAATGATGTATGACAGGTCATGTCGCTTCTCTCCTCTAAACCCTGCAATGGTTCCCCATTTCTCTCAAAATTAAAAGCTAAAATTTTTATGATGGGCTATAAGTTCCTATACAACCTAACCTCCACTACTGCTCTGACCGTACCACCTATTACTTTTTTCCTCATTCACTTTGTTCTAGCTATGCTGTTTTTTTGAAAATACCATACACAGTTTCATTTTATGATCTTTATACGTTTCTTCTTCATGGAACAATCTTCCTCCAGAAAGTCTAATCATTCACTCCTTCATTTCTTTATGTCTTTGCTCAAAAGTTACCTTCTCAACAGAGCCTACCAAGACTGCTGAGTTTAAAATCGTGCCAGGTATGGTGGCTCACACCTCTAATCCCAGCACTTTGGGAGGCCAAGGCGGGCAGATCACAAGGTCAGGAGTTTGAGACCAGCCTGGCCAAGATGTTGAAGCCCCATCTCTACTAAAAATACAAAAATTAGCCAGGTGCAGTGGCACATGCCTGTAATCCCAGCTACTCAGGAGGCTGAGGCAGGAGAATCGCTTGAACCTGGGAGGTAGACATTGCAGTGAGCCAAGATCACGCCATTGCACTCCAGCCTGGGTGACAGAGTGAGACTCCGTCTAAAAATAAAAAATAAAAATAAAATAAAACAAAATTGTAACCCAAACCCTACACTCCAAATCCTATCTTTACCCTTCTCTATTGTGTTATATAATTAACTTATTATGTTTCTTATTGTCCATAGTTTTTTCTCTAAAATATAAAGTCCACAAGTGGGGGAATGTAAAACATGTTTACATGTTTTCTGCAGTTCATATTCCTAGTACCTAGACTGAAGTCTGGCAAGAAGTAGGGGCTTACTAATTTTGTCGAATGAGTTAATGGAATTGTAAGGTGACAATTCTAACTTTTACATCATGGTCAGAAGATACATTGGTGAAGGTCATAGGGTAGGGGAGAGACAAACAGCTAGAAGAAAGGAGGTGTTGTTCTGGCAGATAAAATAACTATTCCACCAGGCCCAGCTACAATGTCAATTTCCTATGACACCTACCCTGACCACTAGTTAGTGGTACTTCCCTGTTTACTCTCAAAGGTCTTTGAACAATCCTTCACAAGAGCATAGATTTGCCTTCTGGCTTGATTGGTGATTTACAAGTCTTTTCCCTTGACAGTGCTGAACTTTACCTGAGCCCTGTGCTATTGGAAAAGAATGATAGTTAAGAAATACTTCTCCTGCACTTTTGTATTCCCTAAAATGTTTTTCTACCAAAAATCACTCTCCCCACATGAATAAGACTCCAATGAATGCACTCTTGAATGCCTATGACTATGCCAAGGCCAGATAAAGACCCACCAAATTTCCATCTTTTGTCTCATAAGTGATTGGCTGAAATGTTTGTCTCCACTGACAAATCAAAACAAAATGCCCACTAACTTGACTTGACCAAATGTTGTCAGACTTTTGTCTTGTCTGTGGGCTGCTGATCTTTCATCCTCAGCCTGAGCCAGCCCTCCTTAAAGGCTTCCATTGAGAATAGGCTGGATTCAAGGTAAAACCTTATATCCAGTCATGTCACCCTGACTCATTCCACTTTTCTACAACCAGTCCTTTCTAGGTGTGTTTATTTCTCCCTGTAAAAGAAAAATCTTCCCAGGCCTGACCATTGAGACACTAGCAGATCTCATGCTTGCAGCCTTCTCCCTGTTGCAGTATACCTCCTCTCCACTGTAGTTTTCTCTTTAACCCCTCTTCCAACAGTTCTTTCAAGTAAATTATCTCCTTATCTAAGCGCAGATTTTTGTTTTTATTTGAAATGCTTGGCTGGATTATTTTGCTTTTCCTTTTTTTT
>NW_016107808.1:84928-88015 GCF_001604975.1 Cebus imitator | reverse complement strand
CTCGGCCTCCCAAAGTGTTGGGATTACAGATGTGAGCCATCATGCCCAGCCTATTTTGCTTTTCTTAAGTACAGTTGCCATGTATGATTCAGCACTGGATCTCAGTACTTAACACCAGGCCTGCCAGGATAGATGTTGTTATATATTAGCCAAATGAACTCACACAGACACATATGTGAATGAGTAAATACAGTGTTAGTTGCTTGGAAAGATAAAAAAGAACTAGACCTCTTCCCCTCCTTCAAAGATTCTATACCTTAGTTCATTTCAGTAGCTTTTCTCTTAACACAGATATTTAGCATTGTTTAGACAAAAATCTCACAATGTAGCTATACTGTAGAATTAGCCTAAATCATGCATCTGCCTGTATTTTTGGCTAATAATCCTCAATCATAATTAGAAAGGACTAAAGTTAAGGTGTTTTCTCAACATAGTGCAAATGTTTGTATTTCCTTCTACTTCAGCAAGACGCTACAGTGAGTTTGAGGTCACTGTTTTTAAAACTTTGAAAGCTGGGCTGGTAGTGCATTACCCCTACTTCTACTGTTGGGTGTATTTCACTAAGCTCAAGTTAAGCTTTTGTAGCAGGGATTTGTGTTGTTCTAATTCTTTGCAGGTATCTTTGTGATGAAAGAACAGAATACTGCAGATTTTTTAGCAGCTCTGAACAATTCTAATCAAGACAAAGTTCCTGTACCATCCTGTATGATTTCTATATTTTGTCTGTATATGTTTAGTCCATTTTCACACTGCTATTAAGAACTTCCTTGAGACTGGGTAATTAATAAAGCAAAGAGGTTTAACTGGCTAACAGTTCTGCATGTCTGTGGAGGCCTCAGGAAACTTACAATCATGTTGGAAAGGGAAGCATGCACATCTTACATGGCAGTAGGTGAGAGAGCGTGTAAAGGAGGAGCTGTGAATCACTTATAAAACCATCAGATCACATGAGAACTCACTCATTATCATGAGAACCACCTGGGAAAATCTGCCCCATGATCCAATCACCTCCCACTAGATCCCTCCCTTGATATGTGGGGATTATGGAGATTACAATTCAAGATAAGATTTAGGTGCCTGCAAAGAGCCAAACCATATCATTCCACCCCTGGCCCCTCCCAAACTTCACATCCTTTTTACATTTCAAATCTAATCATGCCTTCCCAACAGTCCCCCAAAGTCTTAACTAATTTCAGCATTAACTCAAAAGTCCACAGTCTAAAGTCTTATCAGAGACAAGGAAAAGTCCCTTTCACTTACGAACCTGTAAAATTAAAAAAAAAATTTGTTTCTTCAAGATGCAATGGTGTTACACCTATTTCAAATGGAGAGAGTGGACAAAACAAAGGGGCTACAGGCCCCATGCAAGTCCAAATCCCAGTAGGACAGTCATTAAATCTTAAAGTCCAAAATGATCTCCTTTGACTCCATGTCTCACATCTGGGGCATGCTGATGCAAGGGGTTGGCTCCCACAGCTTTTAGCAGCTCCTCCATTGGCTAACGATTAGTGCCTGTTGCTCTTTCAACTGCACAATGCAAGCTGTCAATGGATCTAACAATCTAGGGTCTGAAGACAGTTGCCTTCTTCTCACAGCTCTAGTAAGCAGTGCCCCAGTGAGGACTCTGTGGGAGCTCCAGTGCCACATTTCCCTCCTGCACTGTTCTAGCAGACATTCTGCAGTAGTGTTCCATCTCTGCAGCAAACTTCTGCCTAGGCATGCAGGCATTTCCATATATCCTCTGAAATAGGTGGACATTCCCAAACCTCAATTTTTGACTTCTGTGCACCCAGAAGGCCAATGCTACATGGAAGCCATCACAGCTTGGGGCTTGCTCCCTCTGAAGCAACAGCCCCAGCTGTACCTTGTACCCTCTTAGCAAAAATGGAGCTGGAGAACCTGAGACACAGGGCTCCAAGTCCCAAGGATGCACAGAGCAGCGGGACACTGGGCCCAGCACAGGAAATCATTTTTCCCTCCTAGTCCTCTGGGCTTGTAATGGCAGGCACTGCCATGAAGACCTCTGACACACTTTTGAGACATTTTCCCCATTGTCTTGGATATTATCATGTCCTCCTCATTACTTATTCAAATGTCTTCAGCTGGCTTGAATTTCTCCCCAGAAAATGGGTTTTTTTTTCTTTTCTACCATATAGTATGGCTCCAAATTTTTCAAACTTTTATGCTCTTCTCTTTTAATCATAAGTTCCAATTTCAGATACTCTCTTTGTTAATGCATATAACTGAACACTTTCAGAATCATCAAGGTCACGTCTTGAATGCATTGCTCTTTAGAAATTTCTTCCACCAGAAACCCTTAATAATGTCTCAAGTTTAAAGTTCCACAGATCTCTAGGGCAGGGGCAAAATGCCTCCAATCTGTTTGCCAAAGCATAGCAAGAGTGATCTTTGCTTCAGTTCCCAAGAAGTTCCTCATCTTCATCTGAGACCACCTCAGCCTGGACTTCATCATCCATATCATTCTCAGCATTTTGGTCAAAACCACCCAACAACTGTCTAGGAAGTTCCAGACTTTCCCACATGTTCCTATCTTCCAAGCCCTCCAAACTGTTCCAACTTCTGCCGATTACCCAGTTCCAAAGTACATTCCACATTCTCAGGTATCTTATAGCCATACCCCAATACCCTCAGTACCAATTTTCTGAATTAGTCTGTTTTTACACTGCTATAAAGAACTTCCCTGAGACTGGGTAATTTATAAAGGAAAAAGGTTTAATTGACTCATAGTTCTGCTTGGCTGGGGAAGCCTCAGGAAAGTTACAATCATGGTGTGAGGGGAAGCAGCCATGCCTTATATGGCAAGAGTTGAGAGACAGCATATGAAGGAGGAGCTGTCAAACACATAAAGCCATCAGATCTTATGAGAACTCACTTACTATCATGAGAACAGCATGGGAGAAACTGTTCCTATGATTGAATCAACTCCTACTAGGTCCTTTGCTCTACACGTGGGGATTATGGGGATTAGAATTCAAGATGAGATTTTGGCAGGGACACGGAACCAAACCATATCAGTATGTTTACCAGTTTGCCCTAGCCTCTGGCTTCAGATAATAGAAAGGGCAT
>NW_016107808.1:74613-84818 GCF_001604975.1 Cebus imitator | reverse complement strand
CTTTCCTGTGCTATCTGCTCTACTGTTTGAGAGAGGAGGGCCTTGGTGAGTTGTCACCTTTCTGTGAATAGAGCTCATATTTGGATTGTGGCTCCATTTTTTATCTTAGAAATAAAGCAACAGGTAGGATGTCCTAATCAGTTGCACTTCAGTCTCAAAAACTACATCTATGTAAGTCAAATACTAAGAGTGAAGAGAATGAGCCAATTCTCTAATTCAAGCCTGTATTTCCATCTCTATGGGATCCAAAATAAAACTGCTTAAAAAAATGTCATCTTCACTATGAAAGACTCACTGTCTACACCTTTCCTTTTCCCATGGAGTTTCTGTTGACAGAGATAGAGTCAGTCATGTCTCACAGGAAGTGGACTTGGGCAGAAGGGTCCCCTGCAAATAATGTTCTACCCCAACAAAGATGCAGCAGAGAAAGGCAGAAAACCCAGTCTTCACTGCAAAATGGCAAAAAGGAGCTGGGCTTAGAAGCTCAGCCTGAAATGAAAGTGAAAATAAGTCTCTGAATACATTTGTTGAGGCTAGATGGTGTTACCCATCCTTGCTGTCTCACTCATCTGAAGTGGTCTCTCTATATTTTTCTATTTTGCAAGGGAGGGGCAGAAATAATACCTATGCTTTTCTGTATGGATTTAAAATAAGTTGCTGAATTTTTAACACAAAATTTTTAAAGTGCTCTATCATTTGTCATGTTAGGGTCAGCAATGATTGTTCTTTCTTATTAATTCCTTGTATATGTAGATTTACCTGTCACTACTGGCAGGACTGAAAGTTGTTTTATAGTCATGGTCTTCTAATGTGGCAGTCTAGGATAGGGGTAAACTTTTGGAGGCAGAAAGAAAGAAAAATGATAATAGCATTTGTAGGCATTAAACATCATTATTCACTCTATACAGCAAAAAATGGAAACTTTCAAGGGACACTACTATATTTAGCTTTCCTCACTGAGGAAAGGTCAGAAGAAAAAGGAGCAAAATTAATTTGTGATGAAACTGACTATAAATGATTTGAATAAACAAATTCAAATGACTCATTATAATAGACCATTAGAGAAAAAATTATGTTATCTTTTTATTAAAAGATGGAACTGGATTTTTTTTTCTGTTCACCTTCCTCACATCTACCCTCAACTTCTATATAAATTCACAAATAAACACTTCAGACTTTTTACTGTGACTTAATATGTTCAGACACTATTGCTTGCTTGCTTGCGTTTTCTTTCAGATTTTACTATTGTACACATTGCATACAGTCTGGCTACATCTTGAGCGCTGTCATTTATCCAACAGAGACATCCTGTATGTGGATCTAAAAGATAATATAACACTTGAAAGGTCAGGCGTGGCTAATGCCTTTCTCCATCTGGTGATAGATATTTTTCTTCCTTTTGATTATCTGTCCATAAGACTGCTGATAAAAAACCAAGAGGGAATAAATATACTAAATAGTCCAACTCTAGAAAATTCTAGCATATCAAAGAGCTAACAACTTCTTGGAAAATTTATACGCCTGAGCAAAATGCATAGTTTTATCTGGTTTGAAAATCTGAGCTGGAAAAATAGTTCAAAAATTTTAGAAAACCTAATCTACTGGAATACTTTATAAAGGCTATATAGCTCTGACACCAAGAATTTTATATATGCAGTGACACTAGTAGCCAAATTGGTTGGTTGGTTTTCTGCAGATTAAACATCTAATTGATTAAGCTAGACTCTTCTTGTCTACTACATAACTGCTATCTAATAATGATCCAAGTTGGCACTTATTGAGTCCTACTATGGGCTAGCTCCTGGACAAATAAATTCATTAGCATGATCTTAATATTTTAAAAAAACCACTTTAGGAGGTAGGTACTACAATTAGACATTGTACCTACAATTTTCAGAATGACTTTGTCTAGAATTTGTATCCTTATATGATGAATATTATAATACCAAACATTTTACTTCGCTTTTTATATAACTAAAAAAGTAAATAAAGGACAAAGCACTTTCAAACCTCCTATGTTGCTATTAGACTATAATGATTGTCATTGAGACTGCTTGTTACAATACTCCCCATCAAGTCTCAATTGTACAGACTGGGCCTCCTGTGATATTTGTAACCTGGAAGATAACAACATCCCATTTGCTCCCAGAACAAATTATTTTTTCAATTATTTTTATGGAAGTTTTTTTTTTATTGTGCTAAGAACACTTAACATGAGATGTATCCCCTAGACAGATTTTTATAGGGATGGAATGAAATTTAGTTTTCACTATAAACTCTATTGTATCCTTCAAATTTATTTTGCCATTTGCTTGCATTACCTGCTAGAGAGGAAGAGAGAAAGAGAGAGAGAGAGAAACAGAAAAACTCTGAGCTAGTTTTCACCTAATTTTCCAACGTAACCTCCTACTGAATCTTTTTTCACATGATAATGCATTGCTTCTCAAAGACACTAAGTGTATTCACATTGAGTGTGTGTTTTTGTGTGTGTGTCTAACATTCCATCATCCTCAACTTACATGTTTTCTGCCTATAGAAATCCTATCCCTCAAAAGTTCTTCTAGAAGAGATTTTTGCTTGTAAATTTCACTGTTCTTAAGTACAGAAACAATGCTGGACATCAGATCACTAGAACTTACTCACGTGACAAAACTGAAACCACTTGAATAGAAATACTCCATTTTCTTCTACCTTCAGCCCCTGACAGCTACCATTCTACCTTCTGCTTCTATTAGTTTGGCTATTTTAGATACTTCATATAAGTGGAATCTTGCAGTATTAGTTTTTCTGTGACTGGTTTATTTCATTTAGCGTAGTGCCCTCCAGGTTCATTCATGTTGTTGCATATGGAAAAATTTCCATAGTTTTGAAACCAAATAATATTCCCTTGTATGTATATATTACAATTTATTTATCTGTTTAACTGTTGATAGACATTCAGGTTGTTTCTACATTTTGGCTACTGTGAATACGGCTATAGTAAACATGGAAGGGCAAATATCTTTTTGAAATCATGATTTTAATACTTTTGTACAAATAAACAGAGGTGAGATTGCAGGATCATATAGTGGTTCTATTTCTAATTTTTTAAAGAAATCTCCAAACTGTTTTTCATAGCAGCTGCATCATTTTGCATTACTACAACAGGGTACAAAGGTCCCTGTTTCTCAGCATCCTTGTGAACACCGTGTGTCTTTTTTTTTTTTTTTTTTCTTAATAATAGCCACCCTAACAGTAGTGAGGTGGTATCTCATTCTGGTTTTGATTGGCATTGTTATGATTATTAGTGACATTTTATATACCTGTTGGTCATTTGTATGTCTTCTGGGGAGAAATGTCTATTCAAGTCCTAAGACCATTTTTGAGTTGGGTTATCAGTTTTAGCTATCATGTTATGTGAGTTTTTAAAATATTTTGGATATTAACCTCTTTTCAACTATATGGCTTGCAAATATTTTCTCCCATTGCATAGGTTGCTTTTTCAACTATGTTGATTGCTTGTTTTCTAGCAGCTTTTTAGTGTGAAGTAGTCCTACTTGTCTGTTTTCTTCTTTTATTGTCTGCGCTTTTGATGTCATGTCTATTAAATCATTGCCAAGACCACTGTCACAAAGCTTTCCCTCACGGTTTCTTCTAGGAACTTTACAGTTTCAAGTTTTGGATTTAAGTCTTTAGTCCATTTTGAGTTGTTTTTAGTGTATGGTGTAAGATAAAGGCCTGGTTTTATTCTTTTGCATGTGGACAGCTAGTTGTTCCAACACCATTTTTTTGTTTTGTTTTGTTTTTGAGACAGTTTTGCTCATGTGGCCCAGGCTGGAGTGCAATGGCGCAATTGTCTCACTGCAGCCCCCACTTCTCAAGTACAAGCAATTCTGCTGTCTCAGCCTCCCAAGTAGCTCGGATTACAGGCATGTGCCACCATGCATGGCTGTTTTTATTGTATTTAGTAGAGACGGGGTTTCACCATGTGATCAGGCTAGTAACAAACTCCTGATCTCAGGTGATCTACCCACCACGGCTTCCGAAAGTGGTGAAATTACATGCATGTGCCACGGCACTCAGCCCCAACACCATTTTTAAAAGAGATTATCCTTTCTGTATAATTTATTATTTGTACCTTTGTCAAAAATCAGTTGACTTCTTTCTTGACTGGAGCAGTGAAACAAACGAACAGAAACCAGTTGATTATATATGTGAGGGTTTATTTCTGGATTATTTTCTTCCACTGGTCTTGTATGTCTGTCTTTATTATGCCAGCACCATAGTGTTTTGATTACAGCAGATTTGTAATATATTTGCAAATCAGAAAGTGTGATGCTTCCGGCTCTTTTCTCCTTTCTCAAGACTGTTTTGGTTATTCAGATTTCTTTGCATATGTGCATGATTTTAGAATTTTTTTCTATTTCTGTAGATCTTGTCATTGGGATTTTTCTAGGGATTAAATTGAATCTGTAGATCACTTTAGATAGTATAGTCTGTTTGACAATACTAAATTGTCTATACCATGAACACATAATGTTTTCCCATTTGATTGTGTCTTCTTTAATTTCATTCACCAGTGTTTGTAGCATTCAGTGTACAAGTCTTTTTACTTCCGTAGTTTATTCCTAAGTATCTTATTTTTTTGTTTAATTTTATGTATTTATTTTTTGAGACAGAGTTTCACTCTGTTGCTAGGCTGGAATACAGTGGCATGATAGCTCAATTCAACATTTGCCTCCCTGGTTCAAGCAATTCTGCCTCTATCTCCTGAGTAGCTGGGACTACAGGTGCCTGCCACCACACAAGGCTAATTTGTTTATATTTTTAGTAGCAATGGGGTTTCACCATGTTGGCCAGGATGGTCTCTTGAATTTGTGATCTGCCTGCCTCGGACTGCCAAAGTGGTGGGATTACAGGCGTGAGCCACTCCATCAGGTCACGTATCTCATTTTTTGACACTGTAGTAAATAGAATTGTCTTCCTAATTTTCTTTTCAGATAATTTGCTTTTACTCTATACAAATAATACGTTTTTTGTTCATTGTGTATCCTGCAACTTCACTGAATTTTAAAGTCAGTATTAAGAAATTCGGGGTAGGGTCTTCAGGGTTTCTTTGTATAAGAACATGTCATCTGCAAACAGATAGTTCCACTTCTTCCTTTCTTCTTTGGATGCCTTTTTTTTCTCTTACCTAATTGCTCTAGCTAGGACTTCTACTACTATTGTCTTAATCCATTTCATATTGCTATAACAGAATATCACAGATTGGGTAATTTACAAAGAAGAGAAGCTTATTTGGCTCACAGTTCCAAAGGCTGGGAAGATACAAGGACTTTCATTCCACATTATCCAATGGAAGAAGATATAAAGGCAAGAGAGGGTGAGAGGGAGAGCAAGAATAAAAGGGGGTGGAATTTATCCCTTTTGTCAGGAATCCACTTCCAAGTTAACCAGCCATTAATCTATTCATAGGGCAGAACCTTCATGACCCTGTCATCTCTTAAAGGTCCCACTTTTTTACACTGATGATAAAGTTTCCAACACGTGAACTTTAGAGAAACATATTTAAAACATAGGAACTATGTTGAACAGAAGTGGCAAGAGTGAACATCTTTGTCTTGTTACTGATCTTAGAGAAAAACTTTTAGTTTTTCATCATCAATAATGAAGCTACCTGTAGGCTTGTCATATATGACATTTATTGTGTTCAGGTACATTCCTTCTTATACCTAATTTGTTGAGAGTTTGTATCATAAAGGGATGTTGAATTTTATCATATGCTTTTCTTTCATTTATTAAAATGATTATGTGGTTTTAATCTTTCATTGGGTTAATGTGGTAAGTCACATTTATAGATTTGCATATGTTGACCCATTCTTGCATATCAGGGGTAAATCCCCCTTGGTCATGGTGTATAATTATCTTACTGTGCTGTTGACTTTGCTTTGCTAATATTATGGTGGAATTTTAAACAAAGTATTTCTTTAATTAAAAATACACACTTGTTATAAAAAATAAAATAATAACAGTGAAAATGAAGTCTTTCTCTTATCTTTGACAAGAAGAGTGCCTGAGGGTCAAAGATAAGAGGGATAAGAAAGCTGAATGAAAAAAACAGACAAGGGTGGTGGTTCTTACTCAAGTAGTAATTACCTCACTGAACTCAGTGTGTCCCTTCATTTCTCCTGGCCTTAGACCCCGCATCTATTGAATGTGGGTTTTATTTTATTCTCCCCTTAAAAAGTTAGGTACCTTTGTAGTTATTACTCAGTCAAAAGTAATACATGTGAGAGATAACGACAAAACAAAACAAACAAAAACAAAGGGCTATATATCACCCATATCAAGTCTTCCTCCCACCCACAGCCTTATCCCCTCTCCTTTCTGGCAACCACTGCTATCAGTTTCTTGGATATATTTCCAAGACTTTTGTAGTCATATCCAGGCATATGTACATATTTTCATTTGTGTTTTAATCAAATGGAAGAATACTGAAGACTGTATTTAAGAAGAGGAAGCAAAGCATAGTAGTTAATAAAGTGTAGTCTTGGAAGCCAGACACCCTGGATTTATATCTCCCAGTTCTTTTACTGTTTGAATTTGGCCCTGTCACTGAAACTTTTATCTCAAATTCTTCATATGTAATATGGGGATGATAATACAGCCTGCCTCATAAATATTGATATAAAGAATAAGGGAATTAATAAATAATTTACTAGCATATTCACTCAGTAAATGATCATCAAATATGAGTTAATCTACATTAATCCACATCTTCTTTACTTCTTTTTATGTAAGGTATCTCTACCTCCATTCTTTGTAATGGTTTTGTATTATTACAGTGACACATAATTTATATAACCAGTCTCCTACTGAAAACACTGAAGTTTTTAGTCTTTTGTTATTAGAAGCATTACTGTAAGGAAAATCCTTTCCCAAACTGCATTTGCCCACATTTATAAACATATCGATAGAATAATATTTGACAAGTAGAATTTCTGTGTTAAAAGGATTATGTACTTAAATATTGTTTAGTATTGCCAAATTTACCTCCAATAATTTATAGCATTTTTATTCTTCCATTAGCATTATATGAGAGTGTCAGTTTGCCCACATCCACACCAACTTTATATGCCATTAATTTTGTTTGATATGTTCACCATTTCATTGTGTAAAACATACTATCTCATTACTAGATTAATTTGTATATTTTAAACTAAAATTAAAGCTATAATCTTTTCCTGGAGGTACAAGTTCTTTATATTTCTTTTTATATTAACTACCTGTTATTTGACAATTTTGTGTTTTTTTTAATTGCATTTTAGGTTTTGGGGTACATGTGAAGAACATGCAAGATTGTTGCATAGGTGCACACATTAATGATCATTTTAAAACTATTTTAGACTAATGCTATTGCTTAGAAGCCTACAGAATTTTGACTCAAAGTTAATAAAAAATAACAAAATAAAATAATAAAAAAAACCTTATCCTGCACTAACTATTTTACAGAGAAGAAAGCCAATTCTCAAAGCATATAAATAACTCACATAGGTTAGAGCTAACTAGTGACAGAGATTGCATTTTAAACCTTCCTGGCTTTTGCTCTCTTTTGTTTCCTTTTTATGGCAGCTGCTACACTGCTTTTTAGACAATATCATGTTCTAGCTTTGTTTTGCTAATATATAGATATAACTGTAATCATCTCTCTACAACACTTTATTTCACTATATAGCAGACATATGTTTTAGATGTGGAATGGCCTATTAACTTGGCTTTCCTGTAAAAGTGTAGAGTACTAATGAGTAAGTAATCTTACCAGCAGTTTCTATCTACTAAAGTCACCACAAACTAGTTCCTCTTGGGAAATAGTCATCATTTCCCAAGGAATGTTTTTACACATAGTATACAGGTTTTTATAATAGTGTCTTCCACCTCTACGGCTAACTCCATAAAGTTTGTTTCGTTTTAGTGTTTCTTCATTTATCATGTCTTCTTGAGAGATTAGTATGTTGACATTGTATTGTATTATTTACTGTTCCAAAAATAACATGCTAGGGAATAATAGGGTGAATATATTTGTTTTTATTAAAATAAAACTTATCAGAATGTTAATTTCAGGCCAACATGGATTTGTATAAGTCAGATGTGAATCTGGCATGGGGAGCACTAGGGAAAGGGGGAAGTTTGTATATGGGGGTGGGGTGCAATGGGGTGAATGCAAGACAGGATTTCCTTCATTCTTTATTGAAACTAAGCACTTTGCATTCTCATCTGTGAATGAAATGAATACTGCCATCATTTGAGTGTTACTATTTCAGGCACTGTGCTAAGCTTTCCACATGCATTATCTTACTTCTCAAAACACTTTCTGAGATAAGTATTATCTTAATTTTGTATATAAAAAAAGAATGATGTTCAGGAAGCCTAAATAAGGTAATATAGTTAATATTTAATAGTTGGTAGAGCCAAGATTCAAACCCAGGACTTCTGACAGTGAATTTCACATGCATTTCACTCTATTGTGTTGCCTCTGTGTATAAAGCATATGATCTGAGCTAAGGTGATACAAAGAGACAGAATAAGATATGCTGATGCTTATGTGAACAGAGGTGGCAAAAATGGAATTATTAGTCTCAAACTTTAGTAAGTCCTTGCCAAAAATCTTGATAAGGTATTCATACATCAGATGAACTATGCCCGAGATCGCTGTTTCCCAAAATTATTCCAGAGAACATTGTTTAGGCTTATAGCTGATATTTTTGAAGGGTTCTGTGCTCTAATAATTTATTTTTAGGGAAATCCATTTATTTAATACAAGTATAATTTTGGGAGGGCTATTTGACAAATTTAGCATTAACTACTAACTCTATAGACATGTTTAACAACAGCAAAAAAGGCATTTACTCTTGGTACTTTTAGTACAGACCAAGTGTCCTGTTACATCACAAGTGCTAGTGATACAATAACAGATCCAAGGGCATAATATTAAAGATATTTTTTTCCAACTGCGAATTAGTTGAAAAATAACATAATACAAACATATATTAATGGCTATCAAGACCACTATTGATCTGCGGAATGCCTAGAGGCCTACCTACACAGAAGGCCAAAACTAGCAAAACAGTATTAAAATCATAATTTTTAAAAGTGTTAATTTTAGTAAAATTAAACAGGTTTATCTTCTGCAGAACTTCTCAAAGTAGTAATTGTGCTAACGTGCATGGTAACACACCAATACATATGATATAATGTTTCCTGTTTCCCAATCTAATCTAAGTTAGTAATTCCCTTCTTAAGAGTCTTGTGTGCCATGGATCATACCGTGGGAAACGCTGACTAATTGGAATCCCAAGTCCCTTCTAACACTGAGCACTTACAATTCCATGATTCTGTTATAGACAATGAAGATATAGAATATATACATCATGTTCTTGGATTAATCTGTGATTGGTCCACTGTGTAAGTGCCTAATTAAGCTCAGTGTGATATTTTCTGTAAAATGTCTTGGCAAGATTGTTGGTACATCCAAGGCATTCAATAGAAGGTTGAACTGGACCTAGCTGCACATTTGACCTAACTAAGGTATTTGTTGTAAGTGCAAATTTCTGAGACAAATTCTCAGGATTCCTGATTCTATAATTTGAGGGAAAGTTCTAGAAACAATTTTTAATGATCATTCCAGGGGTTCTGGACCATATTTGCTCCATATGTCAATACTTGGAACAAGTCTAAGATATAAAGTCAAGAAAGCCTATGAAGATGCTACAGAGTTCTTCTCAATCCTATCCATGCCCCAGTTCGTGGAGTTCTACCCAAGACCTGGGATACTTGACCCAGTAGATCCAGCGGTGCTGGGAGTGGGGCCTGTGAATGCCTCCTTAGGAAAAACAAAACAAAGCAAAACTCTAATCTGATGTTGCTGGGTCATTAGGACCACTGGCTTACATGACTTCCAATTCCTTCCTTCCAACCATATATTTTTCTACATTCTGAGTATGACATGATTTCCCCAAATGTACCTAGTGTGATGGTTAATACTGAGCATCAACTTGATTGGATTGAAGGATACAAGATATTGATCATGCGTGTGTCTGTGAGGTTGTTGCAAAGGAGATTAACATTTGAGTCAGTGGACTAGGAAAGGCAGACCCACCCTTAATCTGGGTGGGCATCATATAATCAGCTGCCAGTGTGACTAGAATATAAGTGGGCAGAAAAATGTG
>NW_016107808.1:46396-74217 GCF_001604975.1 Cebus imitator | reverse complement strand
TGTGTATATATATATTCCATTAGTTATATATACATATTCACATATGCATGTGTGTGTGTATATACATATATTCCATTAGTTCTGTCCGTCTAGAGAACCTTGACTAATGGCACTTATTATTTGAAGAGAAACATGATGTGAGGCTGTTTGTTTATAGTCCCAACTGTAACCTATGCTGATGAGGCTAGAATTGAGACTCTGTGCTCAGATATGGTTATTACTCTAAAAAGGAGCAGAGGCAATCTGAAAAAGGTCCGAGGGAAGGGATGGATGAAAATGATAAGGGCAGTTAAACACATGGCATATGAGGAATCATTGAAGGAACTGGGGTGCTTAGCTTGGAGAAAAGAAGAATTGTGTTCAGATAGATATATTATCTTTAAATATTCAAAAGGTTGTCCTGTTGAGGACCTACTAATCTGGCTGTTTAGGATACTATAAAAAAGAAGACACCTCTAACAGATAGAGGGGAAACCATTATGCTTGGGCACCTGTTAGGTCAGGGATAGTTCTGGGTATTTTAAGCATGTAATTTTATTTAACAGTCATATAAAATATGCAAAACAAGTACAGCTGACCCATTTTAGTAATTAGTAAATAGGCCTAGAAGTGGTAATTTATTCCATGATTCTATGAATATATAGATAATATGGCAGTCATTAAAGCTGTTCACAAATATTCTATTTCCTCTTCTTCCAGAAACATGGTAGCATTGTACTTCCCAACCTTCATCGAATCCAAGGGTAGGCATATGGAATTTTGTAAAGCGATTATGTGATTCACCATATTCCCTTCCCTCTGCAGTGGTGATAATAAAAACATATGACAAGATGAAGCCAAGGTTCCCTGCCAATATGGATTGGAAATATAGCAAAAGTGAGAAACAAACTTTTTACTCTTGTCATGAAAATCCAAGAGAAGCCTGCTAACTATATATATTCATAGTTTATGTTCTTGGTCCAGGTCATAGGTTGTATAAATTTCTATTTGTCATTGGGAATTTAGAGTTATTTGTTACTACAGGATAACTCAGCCCTCCTGGCTGATAATGGCAGAAGAGTGAGAGTTAAACGTAGCTTATTCTTCTTCCCAAATCTGTGCTCTTTCCATTGTAACACAAGACCTCACAGATAACCAGGGTTAAACTCTATAGCAATGAAAGAGAGTTTTACAGTTCATTCATGCAAATATTTGATAAAAACTTGTTGGAGCTATTGTTATTGGGATTGAGAAATCTAATGGCTGAATTGTAACTACCCAATGAGTTTCCTTTGCCCACAGCTTAGATACAGTTGATTTATCAAGACAAGGGAATTACAATAGAGAAAGTTTAATTCACATAGAACAGGTTGTATGGAAGACTGAAGTTTTATTATTGCTCAAATCAGTCTCCCTAAGAATTCAGGGATTGAAGCTTTTAAGAATATTTTGGTGGGTATGGAAGCCAGTGAGTTTGGAGTGCTGATTGGTTGAGTGGGAGCTGAAATCATAGGGTGTCGAAGCTGTCCTCATACACTGACTAGATAAGCCAGTTTATCCACATGGGTGGTGCCAGCTGATTCATCAAGTGCATACAGCATATCTAAAGTATAAAGCACTGATCTCGTTATAGTATATAGCTAGTCAGACATGCGCAGAGCAGGAGAGTGCCCCCTCCCTGCCACCAAGAATGTCAGGTAACCATCAGTGGATGATCAGGCAGTTGTTAAACTGTCTCTCTAAAATAATATTTGGTCATACTCAGTAACAGGGAAAGGCAGTTCCCCAATAGATAGAAAACACCTGAAACTGATAATCAGCAGCTTCCCAATAAGATCTCAGGAGTTGGGCAAGTGGGCTCAAGCATGTGCAATAAGAGGCAAAATGGCAGAGTTTAACTGGTATATGACCTTCTAGGGACATTGGACTGGTAAGAGAAGAAAACCTCTAGTGAGCATGTGTACAACTCCAGTAAATACACTGTGCATGCAGCCCTTTTAAAGTGCTGGCAGGCCACTGAGCATGCAGACAGTCCACCCCAAGAAAAGAATCAGGGCAGAAGGGATGCAGGACCCTGGAAGTATGCCAACATATAAAACCCTAAGTCAGCCACACACGGTGGCTCATGCCTGTATTCCCAGCACTTCGGGAGGCTGAGGTGGATGGATGGCCTGAGGTCAGGAGTTCTAGGCAAGCCTGGCCAACATGGTGAAACCCCATCTCTACTAAAAATACAAAAATTAGCCAGGCGTGGTGTCAGAGGCCTGTAATCCCAGTTGCTTGGGAGGCTAAGGCAGGAGAATTGCTTGAACACAGGAAGCAGAGGTTGCAGTGAGCCAAGATCATGCCATTGCACTCCAGCCTGGTTGACAAGAGTGAGACTTCATCTCAAAATACAAACAAACAAAAAACCCAAATCAAAGGTTAAATGTGTCACTTGATCTCTCAAGTCACCTGCCTGGCCCTCTTCGAAGTATATTTTACTTCCTTTCATTCCTGATCTAAAACTTTTTAGTACACTTTTACTCCTGCTCTTAAATTTATCTTAGTCTCTCCTTCTACCTTATGACCCTCAGTTGCATTCTTTCTTCTGAAGAGGCAAGAATAGAAGTTGCTGCTGACATGTACAAATTCACCATCAGTAACATACTTTGGTGCAAGTTTTAGAGTAGGAGTGAAAACTTATTAAAAAGCTGTAAAGCAGAAATGAAAGGACGTAGAGTACACTTGGAAGAGGCTAAATAGGTGACTTAAGAGATCAAGTGCACAGCTTGACTTTTGACTTGGGGTTTTATTCATTGGCATTCTTCTGGTGTCTCAATTTTCTCTCCCCTAATTCTTCCCTTGGGATGGGCTATCTATATGCACAGTGGCCTGCTAGCACTTGGGAGTGGCTCCATGCACAGTATGTTTACTAGAGTTGTACACATGCTCACTTGAGACATTCTTTCCTTAATGTTCCTAGAAAGTTGCATACCAGTTAAACCCTGCCATTTCACCTCTTAATGAGCATGATTGAGCCAACTCACCCAACTCCTGAGATCTTATTAGGAAGCTGCTGATCATCAGCTTCAGGTTTTTCTTCTATCTATTGGGGGCTGCCTTTCCCTGGCACTGACTGAGACTAACAACTGCCTAATCATCACTTGATGATGCCCTGACATTCCTGTTTTGGTGGGCGGGGGACTTTCCTGCCCTGCTCATGCCTGACTAGCTACCTACTGTAACAATACTAGGGTTTACAGTAGTGATGTTATCCCCAGAAACAATTTGGCAAGGGTCAGAATATTGTAGCTTCCAGCTGTGTGACTCCTAAACCATAGTTTCTAATCTTAAGGCTAATTTATTAGTCCTACGAAGGCATGCTAGTTCCCAGGCAAGAGGGGGACTTGTTTTGGAAAAGGGACATTATGATCTTTGTTTCAAAGTTAAACTATAAACTGAGTTCCTCCCAAAGTTAGTTTGGCTTACAACCAGGAATGAACAAGGACAGCTTGGAGGTTAGAAGCAATATAGAGTTGCTTAGGTCATATCTCTTTCACTGTAATAATTTTCCCAATTGTAATTTTGCAATGGCACTTTCAGAATGGTCTCTTTCAACTCTAATATTCTATGATATCCTGATTCTGTGACAGGTTGTAGATCCCAAGTGCAAAATCTGTGTCTGTGTGTGTGTGTGTATGTGTGTGTGTTGTTAAGAACAAATAGTTCCTCTTCAAAGGGTTTCAGTTTCTATTTCTTTGTTCTATTCTAAAAAGTAATCTTACCCATTCATCTATCATCCCTCTCTATCTCTGCTGTGACCAAACATGCTCAAGCATTTCCCATCACCTATGTACCTGCCCTTCCCACCAAAAGCCCGCCCTTACCTCCTTTGATGATGTCAAAAATAGCCAATCAGAATTAGCCTAAATTGTGTGGTCCAACACCAGCCCACAGGAAGGACAGAAGAACAAAGTCTGCATTAAGAAAAAAAACTCCTGCTCTCATTCTAAGTGCTCTCCCTTGCCTCTGCCTTGCATGCAAAAGATGCCCTTCTATAGAAGTAAATTGCCTTGCTGAGAAAACTTTTGTTTAAGTGTTACTTTCACTTTGTGGCACTGAGAATTTTACTTCTAATGGGTGTGTGTTTGATCATCCTTTTTTAGTCGTAAGGCATATCCACTTTTTGTGGACCTTTCCCTGCCCCTTTTCAATTTGTCTTTTTAGGAAAATAGAAGTTCTGCTTTATATATATATATATATATATATATATATATATATATATATATATATAACAGCAGTGAAATTTGGCACCAAGTCACAAGGACCTTTTATTCTTAATGACTTCCCTGAGGTGGGGGCAGGGGGGAAGTGTTTGCATTTTAGCTCATTGTTTTCTGGAGCATAATACATTCTTGGATTTATTTATAATTTTGAGAGTTTGCTTCTCCCTGCTGGTTCTCAAAGTTTGGTGCTATCCCAAAATGTGTTTATCCATTTCAGGTCATAATGGGGACATAGGGTTGATTTCTGGTTTGAGACCTCTCCATCACTATAATCATTTTAATGTCATCATTGAAGGAGATATGCTCTTAGGAGTGACCTCATTAGAGCCAAAATGTGATGGCAATGAAGAAACATACTTATCACATCCTTATCCTCTCATACTTTAAATACTCTTACTTCTTTTATTGGCTTTCACTTATGCAACTCATCCAATTGCAGAGACATTTTTTAAGAAAATGAAAGGACTGTACTTAAATAAGCTTTACAAAAAAAACAGAAGCCACAAAATTATAACATATATTATTGGCAGCATCCTTAAAGATGGCTTTCAGTGCGTAGGATGAGGAATGTCTACAAACAAAGACTTATCCCTATGTCTTTGGAACAAAATCTGAAAATATCACTCTAAAACGGAACAAATTCCTCTTGGGCAATATGAGACATCTTCAAAATAAACTATCATGGCCAGGTGTGGTGGCCCATGCCTGTAATCCTGTCACTTTTTGAGGCCAAGATTATGAATGGATCACAAGGTCAAGAAATTTAGGCCATCCTGGCCAACATGGTGAAACCCAGTCTCTACTGAAGATACAAAAAATAGCTGGGTGTGGTGGTGCATGCCTGTAGTCCCAGCTACTCAGGAGGCTGAGGCAGTAGAGTCACTTGAGCCAGAGAGGCAGAGGTTGCAGTGAGCTGAGATCGTGCCACTGCATTCCAGCCTGGTGACAGAGCGAGACTCCATCAAAAACAAAACAAAACATTTTATACCATGATGAATGGCATAAAAATCTGGCATTATTGAGGTATTGAGGAAAGGCTACATCCTACATCTCTACCATGAAGATCAGAGTATTTCTTAATCAAATGCTTAAATCAGAGTGCCTTTCAATCTAATTAATGTCATCAGAGTATGTGTGAGCTTAGAAATGTAGATATACAGTTAGCCAAAATATGTTTGGTGCTCTTGCTGGTAAGGTACTCTGAGAAAAACAAGTTCCATGGTCAAGTTGCTAAAACATATCTCCCCCTCAAAGCTTCAAAAGGCACATTAGCATATGAAAGGTAATAAAAAGACACATAGAAAAGACACCTCTTTAGCTTTGTTTAACCCAGCTTTTGCCAAACGTATTTTCTAACTACTGTCAGAAAAAAATCATACTCAATGAGACAGACAAAGAAGCATATTTTGACAAATATTCAGTTAAGGAAAAAACAAGCCATAAATAAATTGTATTTTGTAAGTGTAGAAAGAGTAATAGGCTTGGCATGAAAATTCTGCTTTACACTTGTATTACATTTAAGAACTTACTGGTTTTTTTTGTTTGTTTGTTTGTTTTTTTGTTTTTTTTGAGACTCAATATCCTCTTCTATAAAATGGAAATAAAAATGTTGAGTGATATAAGTTATTCAGACCTAGGAAGTCAGTAGCACACAGTGGTTAAGCACAAAGATTCTGGAGTCATACCTACTGTGTGTGAAATCTGGCTTCACCTCTACTTACTTATGCAATGTTAGGCAAGTTACTGAAGCTTACTTTTCTTTTGTTTTTTCACTTTTAAAATAGAAAAGTAATAGTACCTGCTGTCAATCAAGGAAAATGACCAAGGCAAGTCTCAAACATTTTAGGAGGTTTATTTGTCAAAGTTAAGGACATACACCCAGGAGACAGATCTATGCCTTTCTCCAAAGATGCTTTTGAGGGCTTCAATATTTAAAGGAGAAAGGCTGAGATATTGAGATATACACAATTTTCATGTGAGAGGGTAGAAGAGGAAAATAATCATACATGCCATTGTCTGGCTCAGAGAATCCACAATTGTACATAAGGTAATGTAGACAACAGGGCAGAGTAAACAATCAGATATGTATTTGTCTCAGGTAGGCAGAGGGATAACTGCATTCTGTCCTGTTTCTCGAGAGCTGTGAAATAAGCTATCAATTTACATTGCCATGGTAAACTTCAGCTTTAGCGTAAAGACATTGGGGCCGACAAAAAATTTCCTTGTGGGGAAAATATATGAGAGAGGTAGGTAGTTTTTCATCTTTGTAGCCATCTTATTTAGGAACAAAAATGGGAGGCAGGTTTGCATGACCCAGATTCCAGCTTGAATTTTCCCTTTGGCTTAGTGAGTTTGGGGTCCCAAGATTTATTTTTTTTCACACTGCCAAAGCGGTTTTCTCTGAATATTAAATAGTATTAAAATACTTTGAGTGAGCATTTCACTCAATGTAAGCTGAGGACTAAGCTCTGATTTTTTTTTTTTTTAAATCTTGCCCAAATTCCTATCTAAAAGGTCTGGGGAATCATACCCTACAAACCATTAATTATCATCAGATGGGTTTTAGTTAACCTTTATATATGATAGCTTGCTTTCCAATCTGACTCTGGTCTAACATTACGTGACAAAGAAGAAAATCAAAATATTTTATCCAAAACATGTTTCTTTGCCACGTTTTGAAATGGCCCTGCAAGACCATCCTTTGTGGGGGAAAATTTGCATCTGTAAAGAATCTCTATTAACATAGCTAGATCTTTTTCTTCCAGGTCCTCCCAATCCTGAAGAGATTAACTGACAGTCTAGAACCTTTTTGTCATCTATTGTCTCTTAGGGCAGCCACTATGAGACTTCAAAAGAATCCTGGTCTCTGCAATCTTTTCTTTTAACCTGAACATTTCCTTTCCATTCATCCCAGGCAAACTCAACCAATTATAAACCAGAAAATGTTTAAATTTACCTATTGCCTGAAACCCCCTACCCACCACTAAGTTCAAATTGCCCCACCTTTCTGGACCAAACCAATGTATTTTTCAAATGTACTTGATTGATGTTTCAGAATCACTTTAGGGTAAAGATGCTTTAGGGTATGATGTCTCCTGCCTCCATAAAATGTATAAAACCAAGCTGGACCCAAATTCCCTTGAGCACATATTCTTGGGACCTCCTGCGGGCTGTGTCACAGGCCAATGTCACTCATATTTGGCTCAGGAGAAATCTCTTCAAATATTTCACAGAGTTTGGCTCTTCTCATCGAAAAGCTGTTGTTTTGGCTTTACCAATTACCTGGGTCATTGTAACTGCTCATGTATAGTAGTTAAACCTCAATCAGAGAGAAACATGTTGATAAAAGGGAAGGAGTCTGTAGGAAATCTACAGGAAAATGTAGAAAGAAAACCCAAGGGAAGAATAGTTCATACTTATTCAGCAGCCTGGTATATGTCTCCTTTGATCACTGCCCACAAAGATTTTCTTGCCCTTGACAGGTTAGCTCGTAATGCATCAGTGTGTCACAGTTGAAGGATACTGTTAAAATTCTCTGTGTTTCACCTTCTGGCCACCTTCACACTCATCAAACACTCCTCTATAAAACACTCCAAGAATCATTCTTATAAGGTAGAGACACAAGTTAGGATAATTTCCTCTACAATATTTCTGCATCAATACTAGCTCCTAAGGTGCATTTAAATATTATTTGTAGTTGCCTATTTCTCACAGAGATTGACTGTGAGGAAGCTCATAGTGAAAGTACATTGATAGAGTGGCTTAAATATGAAGAAGAGCTCAAAAACCAGAGAGAGAGAGATGGGGAAGATAATTGTACGAGGAAAAGGGAAAGATATAATTATTGTAATAAAGCACTAATTTTAACTCTGAAGACATTAAGATCTGAATTCCACTTACTTTTCAAACTCAGTCAGTGTTCTACATTTTATTTATTTTTTTATTTTTAAGGGTTAAAGGAGGCATTTACTTTGAATTTACACAAGTAATGTTACTCTTTTTTTTAGGTTTTTCATTATCTAATGTTTTCTATTTTTTTAAATATATATATATATTATTGCATTTTAGGTTCTGGGGTACATGTGAAGAACATGCAGGATTGTTGCATAGTTACATACATGGCAATGTGGTTTGCTGCCTTCCTCCCCATCACCTATATCTGGCATTTATCCCCATGTTATCCCTCCCCAACTCACACCCCCTGCTGTCCCTCCCCTAGTTCCCCCCAAACAGACCCCAGTGTGTGATGCTCTCCTCCCTGTGTCCATGTGTTCTCATTGTTCAACACCTGCCTATGAGTCAGAACATGTGGTATTTGATTTTCCGTTCTTTTGTCAGTTTGCTGAGAATGACTGCTCTGTGTTTTAATCCTTTATACAATTCTGTACATTTATACAAGTTAGAATTATATTGGCAATTTATTCAAATCTTTTTTATCAGCATTCTCAGTACCCTTAAGCCCAACATTTAAATGTTTAACATGTCAATCCCTGCTAATGATATTTTTAAAGGAACTATTGTGCATTTTATGTTCAGTACACACACACACACACCCACACACACACACACACACACAGAGTTTCCTCTTTGATATATATCCTAGATCATGGGTACTATTACTCTTGGATCTTCTCAACTTAACTCACCCCACTATCATATCACATCTTTCCCTTCCAACACATTGAAACATCTGAACCAGCTCTCATAAGGAAAATAACAGCATACATTTTGCCAAGCCTGACTGTCTTCATCCTGCTTGACTTCAAAGCAGCATTTGACATAGCTGACCCCTTGGTTCTCTCCTGTCTTGGCTTCTGCTTGCATGTGTACTTATTTTTCTTTCTACCTCATTAAAAGCATCTTACTCAGTCTCCTTCATCTTTCCCAGGCCTCTCAATATGGGAGTTTCTCAGCATTCTCTTTCTAGAATTCTGATTCCTTATCTCTCTAAGAGTAAAACACAAAGGGCTCCAAGACTATGTGATCTGCACCCCACTCCCTTTCTGACAAAGTAGATACATTTCTAGGTACATCAGTACTCTCCTATACATCAGTACTCTGAAATATTTGTCTCCACTTACTATCTCCATTTTATTTCTTCTCCTTTTCTCTTAAACTCACCAAGATCATGTTTTCATCTAAACCACACCACACCACTGAGCAGCTGTTGTCGAGGTCACAAGTTACTACCTAGTTGCCAATATAAAGCTTGATGCCCAGTCTTCCTCTTACCTGACCTGTCTGCAGCATTTGAAAAGTTGATCACTCTCTTCTTTGTAAAATACCAATTGACGTGGTTCTAGGACACCACTGATTCTTATTTCTTCTCTTACCTTACTGGTCTCTCTTGTTGTATCTCCTTTGCTTATACATTCCCCATCTTCCTGACCATTAAACATTGAAATGCCCCAAGATCAGTCCTGGACCTATTTTCTTCTCTAATTATACTCATTTCCTGGGTGATCTTATCCAGTTACCTGGCTATAAATATCATCTATATGCTGACGACTTCCAGATTTTTATCTCCTTCCTGGATTTCTTACCAGAAATACAAATTCATATATCTAACTGCCAGCTGTACCTATGCACTAATAGGCATTTCAAATATAGTATGTCCATATCAAAT
Organism: Cebus imitator; assembly: GCF_001604975.1. Classification (NCBI taxonomy): domain Eukaryota; kingdom Metazoa; phylum Chordata; class Mammalia; order Primates; family Cebidae; genus Cebus; species Cebus imitator. The sequence goes on along the minus strand of NW_016107808.1, from coordinate 64,344 downwards.
GACTAATAGTCTGTTCAAAAATTTGCTCCATCTACATTCTTCTCCATTTTAGTAAATGTCTATTCCTTTATTTTTTTCAGTTGTTCAAGCCAAATGCTTTGGAATTAACTTTGCCTCTCTTTTTATTCCATACTACATACCAATACTTCAGTAATTCCTGCCAGTTTCTACCTCCAAGAAATAAAAATTAAATCAAAATAACAGAAAAATAAATTCAGAATCTAATCTGGCCACTTATCCCCATACCATCTCCATTGCTTCCACCTTGGTGCAATGATTACTTCTTGCATGGATGACTTCAAGAGCCTTCTAACTAGTCCACTGGCTTCTACTCTTGCCTTTGTGTAAACTACTCTCTATATAGCAAAGTGATTCCATTAAAAAGTAAGACTATGCCACTTCTCTGTTCCAAACCACCCAAGGAGTCCACCCTATTCAGAGAAAGAAAACAAAGTCTTTATAACCAGCTTTTAAAGATTTACCTTACCCAGTCATTCGTTGCTCACATCTCATCTTCTATACCTCCTCCTCTTGCTCCCTTTCCTCAAGTCACACTCACCTCATCGTTATTCATTGAATATGAAGATGTTAGGCATGGTGCTGCCTTGGGATACTGTCACTTGCTATTTTCTCTACCTAGAATATTCTTCCCAGAGACATTCACATGTCCTACTCCCTTTCATTTAGGTCTTCAAATATCACCTTCTCAAAGAGACCTTCACTGATGACTTTATATTAAAAGCATCCAGTCACATTCTAACCCTATTATGCTGCTTTATATTCTTCATAGTATTTATCATCAACTTGTAGGAGATTGGTCAGAATGGTGGGAGAAATTGTAGAAAACACAAACCTTCTTGGAAGGCTGGAGGGTTTTTGCAAAACCCTCAGAAGAAGGTTATGGCTGAAGGCAGCCTAATCTACTTAGCTAGAGCTAATAGTATAGAGGAGATAACAAGGGAATGTAGAAGAGTTTATCTAAATAGCATGTTTACTCATGTAGTACTAAGACTGACCTTTGAACATTTCTGACAGAACTGCTCTCTACAGGGGGAGCTGGCAATGTTAATTACTGTCTAATGGTGTTTACTTGAGAACTTTGTCATTTAATCTGTACTAAATAAATGTGAAGGCCCCAGGCTTATGAGGGTTGCTGCTTGGCAGAGGTCCCTTGGCCACACTGACTGGCAAACCTGTGTCAATGTACATTTTTCATCCATTGCTCGGTTGAGTCTGCCGGTCAAACCCAGCATCAACTGAAATATTACATGTTTATTTGTTTATTGTCTATCTCACCTAATTAGAATATAAGTTCATGGAGATAGGATTGCCACTGTTTTGCTCAATACCTCAATACCTAGAATTGCCACATGGAGATAGGATTGCCATCAACTGAAATATTACATGTTTATTTGTTTATTGCCTATCTCACCTAATTAGAATATAAGTTCATGGAGATAGGATTGCCACTGTTTTGCTCAATACCTCAATACCTAGGATTGCCACTGTTTTGCTCAATACCTCAATACGTAGAATTTTCCCTGGCATATAGTAGATGCTCAATAACTGCTAGGTCAATGCATGCCATGGGCTTTCTTTTCAGTCTACAGCTCTGTTCGTAGATTCAAATACCTTCAATGGCACTTTGAAAACAATTCATTTTTCTCATTAAATCATGTTAGCATTTGTTGATCTAGGTGCTGAAGCCGAAATAATAGAAAAGAAGGTATTTCTTGGTCCCATGGAATTAGATCAATTTCTCACTGTCTTCTTCCCAGTTTCCTACTCTTGGCACCACTGGCATTGAAATGCAGTCTTTCTGTGTTATACACCTTAATACAATGCTATTACACATTATGTGGCAAACTAAGCTAAAAGAAGAAAGGGCAATTTTATCTCCTTTTTCCCTATACCTTCAAATCCAATCACTTATCCTGTCTAATTAATTCTACCTAGTAGTATTTCTAAGATTTATCATTTCCATTTCACTTCTACTGGTAAATAGATTGCACTTTCTTCATTCTCACCACAACCTTCTTAGGTTCTCATAATCTTTTACTATAAACTACTTTAATAAATTTTTCTGCCTTCTTGCCTGCTCCCCTTCCCACCAATCTATTTTCTACGTTACAGACAGGGTGCTCTTTCTCAAATGCAAATATGACCAGTCTCTCCTCTGCCTACCACCCTTTGATGTTTCTACATTGCTCATAGAACAAAATTCAAATATCTTAAAATGATGTTTAAGGCCTTAAATGACTAGGCACCTACTTACTTCTCTAGCACTATATTTCATTATTTTTAAGTCCAGATTACATATGACCTTCTTCAAGTATCTTCCCAGATCTTCTTCTACTATATTTACACCACCAGCATAACCTGATCATACTGCATTAGAATTAATAGTGTGTCCAGGAGACTGGCAGTCTTTTTTACTGAAGTGTCAGCTCTAGATACTCACTATGCAGTTTGAAATATCTCCTCTGCTGAAACTGTGTTCGCTTTCTTCCCTGAACTCACTGTGTTCTCTCTCTTTGCTCTGACACATTTTATTCCAGATAGTGCTGCACTGCTCTCCCCACTACAGACTGAGAGCTCCTGGAGGGCAGGACGTGTGCCTCCTGCCATAGTCAGGTTTCCATCCTGTGCACCACTGGTCTTGGTGGTTTGCTCAGAGTAGTAGGTACTCTTATCAGTACTTGTTAAATGGGTAGATTGTGCTTACAAACATTTGTACTCATATTGCATTTCTTTTTCTTTTGATGGTATAGTTTCATCATTTACAAGATGCTGTTATGATACTTATGTCTATTAGCCTTTCTGCTAAAGAATTGCTTGGCATGCCCTGTTTTTCTAAATCTGATAACAGTATCATAAAAAAGCATTTGGCAAATTTCTCACAGAAAGCCAAACACTTGTATTATGTGAGGGACTTGATTTGTTCTATTTATATCAAGTCAATTATTTATTTGCTCTTAAATTCACCATTCACTATCTTTTCTGTTTCTCTTTACCAAAACTCATTTTTTATGACTAATTTAATCATTGACTGAACTCACCCAGCAGTTGCCTATAGTTACTTAAGAGAAACAAAATAATATTGTTTATAAGCATTTAGGTCAAAAATGTTCAAGAGAAAAATCAACCAAACTCATACTTTGAATTAGTATTTTGAGGGTCGGGGATTTTTAAAAATTTGTTTTTTACTGAAATTGCTTTGGTAAAAATCAGTATAAAAATAATTGTTTTTTTAATTGTCTGATTTGAAGAGACATGTTGGAATAACAGAAACAATCACCATCAAATGCAGCTTCTTCTAGTGGTATAATTAGTTCCATGATGTAGATCAGTTCTAAATATCATTTCAACTATTCTTAGTGCCAGTTATGATGCTCTTTTGTTACTTATATTTGGCTCTGTAACTCAACAAGTGTCTTGGGTAAGTCCCATGAGTAATATAATTTGAGACTGAGCTAGATCAGAAATACTGGATATGGATGATCATTATAAAATGTACACTTTGACTTCTCAAATTATGTCAAGTGACAAGGCTCTTTTGGACACATTAAAGTAATCTACTCTCTTCAATACTTATTTTTTTTACTAATGAGTGACTGAAATTTCTTCAAATTAAGTAGCCTACTCTTATTGTAAGATCTGGCACATTTCAACTTCTGTTTTTAAAAGAATATTTGAAAGAAAAAATATGTAGAAAATTAGACGCATAAAAATACATTGTGTAATCAATAACCATTATTATTAACAGCTGTGAAAATACATCTTAAAATATATAATGAGCTAAATTATGCTGCAAAGACATGTTACAATTTTTTATAGAGATTTACCTGAATTTGTTTACCCGTTGATCTCACTCCAGTACAGCATGAACCAAGGAAACAAAGAGGGAAGAGAACATAATGGAAGAACGAATACTTATCCTGGAGGCAAGAAATTCAGCTTAACCATTTACAGGCGGACTGAATTTGGGCAACTCACTCTGCCACTATGTGTTTCCATTTTCCCACCTGTAAAATGAGATGGTTAGACCTGAGCAAAGGTTTCTGACTCCCTGGTAGCCCATGTCGATTCCATGTTCACAACATGCAATTCAGTTCGGTTCAAGTCCGTTTTATCCAACAATCTTAAGGGACAGCTATAACACCATATTATAATATAATACTGCCAAATATAGTATAATATAATATGAACATGATAAAAGGGTTTAAATTCAGATAAGAATTTGACTCAACTTACAATTTATATGATCATTTTAAAAAGCCAATTCAAGGGAGGTAGAGGAATATGGTGAAATAGAAAACTTCGCTGATAGTTCCCCCAGCAAGGACATCAAATTAACAACTATCTACACAGAAGAAAAGATCTTCATAAGAACCAAAAATAAGGTGAGCACTCAGTACCTGATTTTAACTTCATATTACTGAAAGAGGCACCAAAAAGGTAGAAAAAACAGTCTTGAATTGCTGCTGCCACCCTTCCTCAATCCCTGGCAGTGAAATCCTGGTGCAGAGAGTATCTCTAGGCACTGGGGGAGGGAGAACACAGAAATTGTAGGCATTGAACTCAGTACCACTCTGTTAGAGCAGAAAAGAAAACCAGACCAAACTCAGCTGATGCCTGCCCAGAGAGGGAGCATTCAAACCAGGCTTAGCCGGAGGAGAACTGCGAATCCCAGTGTTTCAAACTCAAGTGCCTACAAACTTTGCCACTCAGGGTCAAAGTGCTCTTAGTATGGAAGTAAGCGTGAAAGGCAGTCTAGCCCATAAGTACTGCAACTTTTAGGTGAATTCAAGGGCATAAATAGGCCGAGACACAGTGGATTAGAAGGGTACATGACATACTGTGACATCAGCTGGGGCAGGCAAAAGAGAGTTGGCATCACCCTTCCCCTAACCCCAGGCTGCACAGATTACAGCTCCAAAAGAGACCCTTTCCTTCCTCTTTAGGAGAATAGAGAGAAGGGTGGGGGGGAATGGTTTCTTGCATCTCAAATATCAGCTCAGCCACAGCAGGATATGGCACCAGTCAGAGTCAAGAGGCCCCCCTTCCAGGCCCTATCTGCTAGAAGATATTTATAGACACACCCTGGGCCAGAAGGGATCCTACTTGAAGTTAGGGATCCAGTCCTGCTAGCATGGGATTTGAATAATCAGCAGTAATACCCAGGTGCAACATCAAGGGTTTTGGTGAGCCTGTGAGACTTGTTGGATTCAGGTACCAACACCACCACAGGGGTGTAGAGCAGCAAGTCAAGATCCTTTACTCTTGAATGACATTTCTGGACCTACCCTGTGACAGAGGGGAGCCCACTGCCCTGAAGGATGAGTCCCAGGACAGGTAACACTCACCACAAGCTAACTTAAAAGACCTCGAGACTTAAGGGAAAATCAGTGGGAGTCTGGCAGTACTCCTTGTGGCCAGGGGTGGCTTCCCTGCCTTTGGAAAAGGGAGCGAAGAGTGGGAAGGACTGCTTCCTCTGGTTTGAGTGTCAGCTCACCCTCAATGTAATAAAATACCAAGGACACTTCTAAGATTTTTGACTCTAGTACCTTACTCAATGATGGCACTAGGGACTCACCCAGGGTCTAGGGGATCTCACTGCCCTGAAGGGAAGAACACAAGCCTGGCTGGTTTTCTCATCTGCTGATTGTAGAGCCTCAGGACATTTAGTGAACATAGGCAGTATCCAGAGAGTGGTTATAGCAGGCCTTGAGTGACACCCAGTGCTATGCTGGCTTAAGGTCTGACCCAGCACAGTCATAGTTGTAGTGGTCCCAGGGGTGCGTGTGTCACTCTACCCTCAGCTTTAGGAGGCTTCGAACAGAGAGAGAGACTCTGCATGTTTGGCAGAAAGTAAGGGAATAGAACAAGAATATCTGCCTGGTAATCCAGAGAATTATCCTGGATCTTGTCCAAGGCCATCACCAAGGCTACAATTTTGCAAGAACCACAGCATTACTAAGCTTGGGGTGCCCCTAAAGTATAAACAGCTTAGATCACAACACCTAAGTTTTTTTCAAATATCTAGAAAGCCTTACAATGAAGTATAGCTACAAATAAGCCCAGGCAGCAAAGAATTCAATAAATACCTAACCCTTCAATGCCTAGACACTAAAAAACATCTACTAACATCAACACCATACAGGAAAACATGACCTAACCAAAGCAACTAAATAAGCGACCAGGGAGCAATCCTTGAGAAACAAAGATATGTGACCTTTCAGAGAATTCAAAATAACTGTGTTGATCAAACACAAAGAAATTCAATATAACACAGAGAAGCAATTCCAAATCCTATCAGATGAATTCAACAAAGAGATTGAAATAATTAAAAAGAATCAAGCAGAAATTCTGGTGCTGAAAAATGCAGGTGATGTATTGCAGAATGCAACAGAGTTTTTTAAATAGCAAAATGATCAGGCATAAGAAAGAATTACTGAGCTTAAAGAGAGGCTATTTGAAAATACACAGTGAGAGGAGACGTAAGAAAAAAACAATGAAGCAAATCCACATGATCTAGAAAATAGCCTCAAAAGTGATCTAAGAGTTATTGGCTTTAAAGAGGAGGTAGAGAAAGAAATAAGGGTAGAAAGTTTCTTCAAAGGGAAAATAACAGAAAACTTCCCAAACTGAGAGAAAGTTATCAATATTCAAGTACAAGAAGGCTATGGAAAACCAATCAGATTTTACTCAAAGAACACTACCTCAGGGCATTTCATAACCAAACTCTCAAAAATCAAAGATAAAGGATCCTAAAAGCAGTAAGAGAAAAGAAACAATGTAAAATGAAGACTCAATACATCTGTCAGTAGGCATTTCAGTGGAAACCTTGCAGGCCAGGAGAGAGTGGCATGACATATTTAAAGTACTGAAAGGAAATTAAAAAAAACACACACATTTTTACCCTATAATATATCCAGCAAAAATATCAATTAAACATGAAAAAGAAATAACTTTTCCAGATGAACAAAACCTGAGGAATTTTATCAATATGAGATCCATCCTACAACAAATGTTAAAGAGAGCACTTCAGTCAAAAAAAAAAAAAAAAAGATGTTAACTATGAATAAGTAATAATCTGAAGGTAAAAAACTTACTGGTAATAGAAAGTATACATAAAAACAGATAATATTATAATGCTGTAACCTTGCTGTGTAAACTACTTTTATCATAAGCAGAAAGACTAAACAATGATCCAACCAAAAATATCACCTACAACAACATTTCAAGACATAGTACACTAAGATATAAATACAAGCAACAAAAAGTTGAAAGTCAGGGAGACAAAATTAAGACATAGACATATTATTAGTTTTCTTTTTGCTTGTTTATTTATAAGAATAGTGTGAAGTTGTTATCAGGTTAAAATAATGGGTTATGAGATAGTATTTGCAAGCCTCATGGTAACCTCAAACCAAAAAAATATACCATGGATACATATAAAATAAAAAGCAAGAAAATAAATTACATCACCAGAAAAAAATATCTTTACTAAATGAAGACAGGAATAAAAAATAAGATAAAAGACAAGACCAGAAAACAAATAACAAAATGCCAGGAGTAGGTCCTTACTTAATAATAACATCAAATGTAAATGGACTAAATTCTCCAACCAAAAGATGTAGACTGGCTGAATGGATCCAAAAACAAGACTCATTGATCTATTGCCTACAATAAACACACTTTATCTATAAAGAAACAGGTAGACTAAAAATAAAAGAATGGAAAAAGATATTCCATGCCAAAGGAAACCAAAAAAGATCTAGAGTCACTATACTTATATTAAACAAAATAGATTTCAAGACAAAACCTTTAGAAAGAGAAAAAGAAGGTTGCTATATAAAATAAAGGGGTCAATTCAGCAAGAGACTATAACAATTTTAAATATGTATGCACCAATCACTGGAGCACAAAGATGTATAAAGAAAATATTATTTGAGCTAAAGAGAGAGATAGACACCAATACAATGATAGCTGGAGATTTCAACACTTCATTTTCAGCATTGGACTTATCTTCCAGACAGAAATCCAACAAACATCAGACAATCTATATTATAGACCAAATGTATTTAATAGATATTACAGAAAATTTCATCCAATAGCTGAAGAATACACATTCTTTTCCTCAGCATGTGTATCATTCTCAAGGATAGACCATATATTGGGTCACAAAACGAGTCTCAAAACATTCAAAAAATAATATCAAGCATTTTCTGTGAACACAATGTAATAAAACTAGAAATTAATAACAAGAGAAATTTTGAAAACTATAAAAATACATGGAAATTAAGAAATATGCTCCTGAATGACCAGAGGGTCAATAAAGAAATTAATAAAGAAATTGAACAAGTTCTTGAAACAAATGATAATGGAAAAACAACATATGAAAACCTATGGGATGCTGCAAAAGCAGGACTAAGAGGAATGTTTATATCTATGTGCCTGCATCACAAAAGAAGAAAGAAAACATCATTAGATTATAAAATAAACAATCTAATGATGCATCTTAAAGAACTAGAAAAGACAGTATCACATGACACTGGTTAGAAAAAACAAACAAATAAATAAATAATAAAGAAGAACTAGAAAAGAAAAAGAAAACCAAACTCAGTAGATGAAGGAAGATAATAAAGACAGAGCAGAAATAAATGAAAATGAAATAAAAAATAGAAAATAGAAATAAAACAAAATGTTGGTTTTTTTGAAAAGCTGTATAAAATGGAAAAACCTTTAGTCAGATTAACTAGAAAGAAAAGGAGAAGATCCAAATGAATAAATTTAGAATTTAAAAAAAAGACACTACAATTGATATTGCAGAAATTCAAAGGATCATTAGTGCCTACCATGAAAAACTATATGTCAATAAATTGGAAAATCTCCAAAAAATGGTTAATTTCTTATCCATTCAACCAACCAATACTGAACCAAAAAGATATCCAAATCCTTAACAAACCAATAACAAGTAACAAGATCAAGGCTGTAATAAGCAGTCTCTCATTAAAGGAAAGTCTGAGAATCAATGGCTTCACTGCTGAATTCTACCATTTAAAGAAGAACTAATACCAATCCTATTCAAACTAATCTAAAAAAATAGAGTGGGGGGAATACTTCCAAACTCATTTTATAAGGCCAGTATTATCCTAATACCAAAAGCAGACAAAGACACATAAAGAAAAAAAAAAAAAAAAAAAAAAAAAAAAAAAAAAAAAAAAAAAAAAAAAAAGGAGAAAACTAGGGGCCAGCCAATATGCCTGATGGATATTGATGCAAAAATCCTCAACAAAATACTAGCAAACCAAATTTAACAAACATTAGAAAGATCATTCATCATGACCAAGTAGGATTTATTCCTGGGATGCGAAAATGTTTCAATCTACACAAATTAGTCAATGTGATGCATAATATCAACAGAATGAAGGCTAAAAACCGTATGATCATTTCAATTGATGCTGAAAAGATATTTGATAAAATTCAACATCTTTTCATGATTAAAAATAAACAAAACCCTGAGAAAACTAGGTGTAGAAGGAACATAATTTCACATAATAAAAGCTATGCTTGTCAGACCCACAACTAAAATCATACTGAATGGGGTAAATGTAAAAGCCTTTTCTCTAAGATCTGGACTATGACAAGGATGTTCACTTTCAGACTACTATTCAACATAACATTGGAAGTCCTAGCTAGAGCAATTAAAGAGAAAGATACAAAGAGCATCCAAATTGGAATGAAGGCGGTCAAATTATCCTTGTTTTCAACTGATGGGAACTTATATTTGAAAAAATTCTGAAGACTCCAAAACAAAACTATTAAAACTGATATAAAAATTCAGTAGCTTCAGGATAAAAAGTCAACATACAAAAATTGGTAGCATTTCTATATGCTAACAGTGAACAAAGTGAAAAATAAAGGAAGAAAAAAAAATCAATATTTAATAGCCACATATAAAATTAAATACCTAGGAATTAACTTGACCAAAGAAGGGGAAGATGTCTACAATGAAAACTATAAAATACTGATGAAATGAATAGTAGCAGACACCAAAATAATGGAAAAATACTCCATGTTTATGAATTAGAAGAATCAATATTTTAAAAATGTCTACACTGCCCAAAACAATATAGAGATTAAATGCAATCTCTATCAAAATAGCAATAATATTCTTCACAGAAATAGAAAAAAAATGTTAACATTTACATGGAACCACAAAAGATGCAGAATATCCAAAGCTATTCCAAGCAAAAAAAAAAAAAAAAAAAAAAAAAAAAAAAAAAAAAAAAAAAAAAAAAAAAAAAAAAAAAACACTGTAGGTATCACATCACCTAACTTCAAACTCTTCTACAGAACTGTAGTAAACAAAACAGCATGACATTATCATAAAAGCAGACATATAGACCAATAGAACAGAATAGAGAACACAGAAGGAAGTCCACACACCTCCAGTGAACTCATTTTTGACAAAGGTGCCAAGAACATAGACTGGAGAAAAGACAGTCTCTTTAATAAATTGTGCTGGGAACACAGGATAACCATATGCAGGAGAATGAAACAAGACCATTTATCTTGCCAGATACAAAAATCAAATTAAAATAGCTAAAGACTTAAATCTAAGATATCAAGCCATAAAACTACTACAAGGAATTATTGGGAAAAATCTCCAGGATATTGGTCTGGGCAAAAACTTCTTGAGCAATACCCCACAAGTACAGGCAATCAAAGCAAAAATGGACAAATGGAATCACATCAAGTGAAAAAGCTTCTGCATAAAAGTTGCAATCAAAAAAGTGAAGAGACAACCCATAGAATGGAAGATAATATTTGCAAGCTACCCTTCTGACAAGGAATTAATAACCAGAATATATAAGGAGATCAAACAGCAATATAGAAAAAAAAAACTAATAATCTGATCAAAAGAAGGACAAAATATTAGAATAAATATTTCCCAAAAGAAGTCATACAAATGGCAGACAGGCATATGAAAATGTACTCAACATTAGTGACCATCAGAGAAATCCAAATATAAACTACAATGAGATGTCATTTCACCCCAAATGTCTTGGATATGGCTTATATCCATAAAACAGGAAATAAATGGTAGCAAGTATGTGAAGAAATGGAAACTCTTGTACACTGTTGGTGGTAGTGTGAATTAGTATAACCGCTATGAAGAACAGTTTGTAGGTTTCTAAACCAAGTGATTTGAAAATCACAATGACCAAGAGAGCAATTTCAACTTGAAGACTCGGAGGAAGACACATATATTCTTTCAGTGATCATTTACTGAACTGCATTGTGCTAAGCAGGGGTAAAGTGATGGATAAGAAGAAAGACTTGCCTTTCTTCACAAAACCAGTGAAGATATTTTTAAACGTTTTTATTCATAGACTCCCTTTAAAAAGCTGATGAGAAGAAAAGACTCCATCCTCAAAAATATGAGCACATAATTTTGCATTTAAGTTTAAAGAGTTCAAGAGCGCTTTGAAAGTTGATTCTTACATCACCCAGAAACATGGACTCCAGATTCAAAACTCCTAATTTAGTTGGGGGCTTTATTTAAAAAGGTAGCATTTGAATAAAGTCCTGAAAAATGGTTAGAATTTCAGAAGGGAGCAAAGAACAGTGTTCTTGGACTTTTAACCTGTGATGGTTAATATTGTCAACTTGATTGTATTAAAGGATGCAACGTATTGTTCCTGGGTGTGTTTGTGTGGGTTGTGCCAAAGGAGATTAACATTTGAATCAGTGAACTGCTAGAGGTTCATCCTCAATCTGGGTGGGCACCATCTAATCAGTTGCCAATGTGGCTAGGATAAAATAAGGCAGAAGTACGTGGAAAGACTAGACTGGCTGAGTCTTCCAGCCTCCATCTTTCTCTTGCGCTGGATGCTTCCTGCCCTCAAACATTTGACTCCCAAGTTCTTCAGATTTTAGACTCTTGGACCTACACCAGTAGTTTTTCCAGGGGCTCTCGGGCCTTCCGCCACAGACTGAAGGCTGTGCTGTCAGCTTCCCTACTTTTGAGGTTTGGGACTTGGACTGGCTTCCTTGCTCCTCAGCTTGCATATAACCTATTCCGGGACTTCACCTTATAATCATGTGAGTCAATCAATATTCATTAATAAACTTCCTTTCATATATATATATATATATATATATATATATATATATATATCTGTCTTGTTAGACCTTTCCCTCTAAAGAACCCTAATACAGAACCCATCTTTGCCAATCTCCTGACTCATACTAACCACTTGCTTTTGCATGTCTGTTGCCTTGGGACAAAGAGCCTCATTTCTTTTCTTGACATTACCTGTATGCTCCTTGACTTCTGGCTGCTTGTCTGTCTTCTGAATACAGCTCTTTAGCAACCTCAGGCTTCTGTGCTATCCTAGTCTGCCACCCTCCATCTATACATCAATGCCCTCATATCTAGTTCCTACTTTTCATTGCTAACAAAGTCTTTGGTCTCCCATTCTAACTCCTATGTTGTCTCTATGATCCACTGCCAACAAATGGCCCAATGGTACAAGTGAACATATATGTGTGAGCAGGAGACTTCTCTCAAATTCTTAAAAAGTCAGCCTGGCCTATCAGTTCTGTTTTTGCACTGTCCCAGCTATTGATTTCTTATATCTGTATAGGACTTTGTGGCTTACAGAGCAGTAGACTAACTACAGCAAGAAATCCCAAATCTCAGTGGGTTAACCCAATAAAGATTGGCTTCTTGCTCATGCTTCTGTGTAATGCAGGTAGGTAGAAATGGGGCTCAGCTTTAAGCATCATTGGGGTGCAAGTTTGAGCACATTCCACACATGGCTCCCAAGACTGCTCTGGGAATTGACATTGAGAAGGCAAACAGGGAAGAGTCAGTAGCAAGGAAAGTCTGGAGGGAAATAAAACATATCACATTCCACTGGCCAGAACACAGCTACATGGCCTTCCTTATTGCAGTGTGAAGGCTAGGAAAGGCAGCCTAGCTGTGTGCTCAAGGGGAAGGTAAAAAAAAAAATGTTAGTTAACACATGTCAACTGTGCTACACATGGCCACTACCATTTTTTTTTTTTTTTTTTTTTTGAGATGGAGTCTCATTCTCTCACTCAGGCTGGAGTGCAGTGGTGGGATCTCAGCTCACTGCAACCTCTGTCTCCCAGGCTCAAGCAATTCCCCTGCCTTAAGTCTCCAGAGTAGCTGGAATTACAGGCATGTGCCACTATGCCTGGCTAATTTTTATATTTTTAGTAGAGATGGGGTTTCACCATGTTGCCCAGACTGGTCTTGAACTCCTGACCTCAATTGATCCTCCCACCTCAGCCTCCCAAAGTGCTGGGATTACAGGCGTGAGCCACTGCGCCCGGACACCACTCTTATTTTATTCTCCTAAGAACTCTGGGAGGTATATGGCAATAATTAATATCCTCTGTTAATAGATGAAGCGATAGGATCCAATAGGTGAAGTCATCTTCCCAAAACCACACAGCTGACAAATGGCAGAATCTATGGTCAAACTCAGTCTGTCTGCTCTAGTACTCAAACTCCTCTCATACAACATGACCTATCACAGGAATTATATCAAAGTGAAATTTGGGGATGACTTACATCAGAAATATTTTAAGGTGTTGTTAGAATGCAGATTCCCTGATTCCAATTTATACCTAATCACTGATTCACCAACTGGAGGGGTCAGCTGGAGAATCTGCAGATAATTCCTATATACATGAAATAGTTTGAGAACTCTCTGCCTTAAGACTTTACATGATTTCACCTGTATATTTAAAAGAGACCAAATTAAAGGTGGTTATAGACAGAATCCTTTTTACTATATTTTAATTCGGTTTCTGATGGAAGACCTCTAAATCTGACATTGATGATAAAATATTCATTTGTATTTCAATGTTAAAAACAAATGGATTTCTTTCTAAAAATAGTCAAATATGGGTAAGGGAGGGCAAGGGTCTATAGCAAAATCATCATTCAGGCGGAAAGAGATGTTTAATAAAACTAGCTATCTCTATTGGCAAAGTGAATCACATTTTTTAGCAATTTAAGTAAAAAAATCTTTCTTTCTTTTGAATTTAGAGCTTTATGTGTAATTCTGAGATAATGCTTTAAATTAAAGATAATTTTAGAATCAATTTAGGAAATAGGTTCTTTCCCCTGTCATATTGCCCAAATATTGAATACAGATTTTACTTCAAACGTAGTATAAATATTGTATGGTCTATGACATCAGGAGTATAGATATTTCATAATTAAGAAACAGATATAGTAATCACTCATCCAGTTTAGCAGCCTTCTCAATTTGCAGCATTGCATTCCATCTTCAAAATGTGAGAATGCTGATAACCCTCTTAAATATATTTTATAATATTTCATTTTAGTGTAAAAATTATCCATGTTTCGCTTTCATTTAGAAATCACTATTAATTTTAGGGCTGCTAAGTAAGCTACCTAAGAACTTTATAAATTATTTGGGTAGTCAAAATATTTGCTTTTCAAACCTCACTGTGGTTTTACACATTAATTGTATTAATTCTAACTTTGGGCCTAAAATATCCTGCTAGTAATTATAATTTAGTGTGAATTATTTAGTCTTTAGAAGAATCACACGTAGAGAAATACTGAGTCATGAAATGATACGACTTCTTATGGTAGTGACAATCATTAACAAGTTGTCTTGAATGGTTCTATCTTCTGCCTTAGTAGATAGAGGTGAGTTGTTGCTACAATTGAGGCCACATTGGAGGTGTGGAAGGCCCACTCTTCATCTTTTCTGAAGGAGTGAATGATTGGGCATCCTGATTTTCAGAGGACTGAGGCCAGACTTTCTTTGTAGCACAAAACCCCAGTTTTCCGCCTGGTTCTGCCTCTTACAAATGAGGCTTTAGCATTTCCACCTGGCCTCTAACAGGCTGATGATTTCGAAGGGGTTTGGGAATGGCCTGCTTATTTCCAAGTCAGTATTTTAAGCTATCAGGTCCATATGTCCATCTCCACTTTTGCAAAGATACACCTGAATACAAATGTGAATATTTCAGTAAATTTTATAGCTGAGTCCCATTTGGTTCTCTAGTTTATTTTAATCTTACTTGAAGTTGGAGAGGGTACTGTCTAGGAACTGTATTGTAGTAAAATATAGTAATCGAGAACAAATATTTTAAAATTTAAAATGCTTGGGTTCAAGTCATGGTTCTGTCAACTATTAACAAGGTAACCTTGAGCGATTTACTTAATCTCTCCGAGTCTCCATTTCTTTGTGTAAATGTAAATGATGATAGAATAATAATATCTACCTAATAAAGCTATTACTGCAATTCAGAATCTGTCTTATCTATTAAGGAATCTATCCATATACATATATAACATATCCACACATATACTGCTTAGCATAGTACTTGGCACACTATAAGCACTAAAGAATGAACTATGATTACACAAGCTAAGTGTATCTTGTGGACCAGAAGAAGGAAGGACCAGGACGGTAACCTGAAGAGTAACGTTGGCTCAGACTATCACTCACTAGCCCTGTGACCTATGGTAAAAACAATTAAATTATCTGAGCCTCTTTCTCCTAGCTGTAAAATGGGGCTAAGAACAGTATTGATTACACAGGTACATAAGATACTTATGTAACGAAGTTAGAACAGCACCTGATACATACTTAGGACTTATTAGATGTCAATACAGAACCAAGAGAATGTGTTTTAGCAGGTAGAAATGGGCTATGGTGTCAAAAGGCCCAGTTGCATAAGAAATGTGAAGTATCCATTAGCTTTAGCATCAAGGATGATGTGGATGACTTTCAAGGAAACTTCTTCAGTGAAGGGGCAGGCACAGGAGGGAGAATGAATAAATTGACAGAAAGCAAGTGCAAACCATAAGTATAGTGACAACAACTACTACTACTGCCACTACCATATATGAGGTCTTACTATGAGTCAGACTTTCTCAAGCATTCCTCAGGAATGATTTCATTCACACTATTACTTTCTGCATCTTACAGATGAGAAAACTGAGGCTCAGGAGGCTTAAGTAACATAGGCAATGTTACAGTCGGCAGGTGCTGTACGTGGATTATAAACACAACTTCTTTTCACACCCCCATGCTAGCATAGTGAAATGCAAGAAAGCTTTGACACATTTATTTAACAGCTTCCACAGATTAGGAGATACTGTGTATGTTAGTTTCCTTAGCACCAGGGCTCTGAGGAGAAAACATGCAAAAAGTAACCTTCTAACTCAAATAGCTGCATTTCAAGGCTGGGGCTTTGAACCCAGAGCCCTACACATTTGCTGGGGTGACTAAAACTTTTCAGATTCCCACTAATGATATGATTGAAAGGTAGTGCTACTTTACCTGTGGTGCCTCAAACTGACATGTTTGAAACATTGCCAGACATTTAGTTGGAATCACAGAGAACAGTCAGCAAAACAAAAAAACAAACAACCACCACGACCTCATAGTAAAGATTTTGCAAAAATGAGGTGCAGGGTCAGGAAACAGCTGTGTTTTACTCATTTATATGCACTCGTGCTTCCTTAATGTGGATGGATATTTCTATTTGAATTTCCTCCTGCAGTTCCTCCACAGCTGATTCCAGTCACTGTCTCCATTGGATACCCAGTCACAGCCTTCTGGTCACAAAGGTCTACAAGGATACAGTTACAATGACAAGCAGAAAGTCACTGGGACGCTGCAGAAGGAGAGGGCAGAAGAGCTCTAGTGAACTGGGTACAGACTTCATTCCGCCTTATCCACCCACTATCATGACACACCCTAAACCTCATAATCACGCACAATTGCCAACTTGAAATAATAAGTTCAAACATTCCTCCATGGCGTTTGTCAAGAAGTAGAGGGAAGCAGAGACTGCAATCAGACTGACCACAGCTGTGCCACTATTCAGCTGCATGACCTTGCACACACAATTTGTCCATTGAGTGTCTTTGTTTCATCACATATAAAATATAAAAAAATAACAATATATACCCTCAGGGTTATTTTTAGTTGATTGCTTACAACAATGGCTGGATTACAGTGAGTACTAGCTCTTGCTACTATTCTTCTCTCTCTCCTTCAATACCTGCTTTTTATAACCCATTCGATAGCTCCCAACTTTAGACTTTTCCATTTTCTCCCAAAGCATCAGTTTCCTTCACGTTTCACCCCATCTTCTATTTGAATCTAGGTAATGGATTTATCTTCTCAATCAGTTACTGTCTAAACCCTTCACCTCCTTTGATCCTTACTGTCCTGTGTATCATATGACAAAACTATAACCCTGGATCAATCCAGCTGTCCACAATTGTCTGGCCCTTCCTTTCTCAATCATAGTTGGAGAGGTCTTCAGTCTGAGGCAGATCCCAATTGTGATTCCTCTTCAAATAATTTAATTCCCAAATGATCCCATCTTCTGTATCATCAACTTGTTTATCAATTTGCTATTTCTTTCTCAACAGCATTTACAATGGCTTAGTTTCTGCTGCTATAGAACAAAATGCAAAACAAATATCTTCCCCACTACCATGTGTCTCTCTTTAGCTACCAACCTAGGATAGCAATATTTCTAGATTTCAAATTTCTAGATTTCTAGAATCTAAAAGAGCAAGTTACAAAATGTTGTAACAGCTAACTGTCATGTGCATTCGGCCTTTCTTTTTTTTCCCATTTATTTATTTTATTGCATTTTAGGTTTGGGGGTACATGTGAAGAACATACAAGATTGTTCCACAGGTACACACGTGGCACTGTGATTTGCTGCCTTCCTCCCCATCACCTACCTCTGGCATCTCTCCCCTTGCTATCTCTCCCCAGCTCCCCAACCCCCACCGTCCATCCCCTATTTCCCCCCAACTGACCCCAGTGTGTAGTGCTCCCCTCCCTGTGTCCATGTGTTCTCATTGTTCAACACCCGCCTATGAGTGAGAACAC
>NW_016107808.1:43260-44566 GCF_001604975.1 Cebus imitator | reverse complement strand
TCTTCTAGATATACAATCATGTCATCTGCAAATAGAGACAATTTGACTTCCTCCTTTCCTATTTGAATGCACTTTATTTCTTTTTCTTGCCTGATTGCTCTGGCTAGAACTTCTAGTACTATACTGAATAGGTGGGGTGAGAGAGGGCATCCTTGTCTGGTGCCACATTTCAAGGGGAATGCTTCCAGTTTTTGCCAATTCAGGATGATATTGGCTGTTGGTTTGTCATAAATAGCTTTTATTATTTTGAGATATGTTCCATCAATGCCTAGCTTATTGAGGGTTTTTAGCATAAAGGGCTGTTGAATTTTGTCAAAAGCCTTCTCTGCATCAATTGAGATAATCATGTGGTTTTTGTCTTTGGTTCTGTTTATGCGGTGAATTACATTTATAGACTTGTGTATCTTGAAGCAGCCTTGCATTCCCGGGATGAAGCCTACTTGATGATGGTGGATAAGCTTTTTGATGTGCTGCTGCAATCGGCTTGTCAGTATTTTATTGAAGATTTTTGCATTTATGTTCATCATGGATATTGGCTTGAAGTTTTCTTTTCTTGTTGAGTCTCTGCCGGGTTTTGGAATCAGGATGATGTTGGTCTCATAAAATGATTTGGGAAGAATTCCCTCTTTTTGTATTGTTTGGAATAGTTTCAGAAGGAATGGTACAATCTCCTCTTTGTATGTCTGGTAGAATTAGGCTGTGAACCCGTCTGGACCTGGGCTTTTTTTGGGTGGTAAGCTCTTAATTGCTGCCTCAGCTTCTGACCTTGTTATGGGTCTGTTCAGGGTTTCGGCTTCTTCCTGTTTTAGGCTTGGGAGGAGGCAGGTGTCCAGGAATTTATCTGTTTCTTCCAGGTTTACTAGTTATGTGCATAGAGTTGTTTGTAATAATCTCTGATAATGGTTTGAATTTCTGTGGAATCTGTGGTGATATCCCCTTTATCGTTTTTAATGGCATCAATTTGGTTATTCTCTCTTTTCTTTTTTATTAATCTGGCTAGTGGTCTGTCTATTTTGTTGATCTTTTCCAAAAACCAGCTACTGGATTTATTGATTTTTTGAAGGGTTTTTTGTGTCTCTATCTCCTTCAGTTCTGCTCTGATCTTAGCTATTTCTTGTCTTCTGCTAGACTTTGAGGTTTTTTGATCTGGCTCCTCTAGCTCTTTCAGTTTTGACAATAGGGTGTCAATTTTTGATCCCTCCTTGCTTCTCATGTGGGCACTTATTGCTACATATTTTCCTCTAGAGACTGCTTTAAATGTGTCCCAGAGATTCTGGTATGTTGTGTCTTCATTCTCGTTGGTTTC
>NW_016107808.1:13426-37670 GCF_001604975.1 Cebus imitator | reverse complement strand
CACTTCTGCCTGTAGAGGCTTTGCTGAGCTGCTGTGGGCTCTGCCCAGCTGCCGAGTGAACTTCCCTGCAGTCCTGTTTATATGGGTGTAGTTAGAACTGCCTCGGCAATGGTGGCCCGCCCCTGTTAAGGCGGAGTCTCTCTGCAGTGGCAGGTTGCCTTGGCAGTGGCGGGCTTCCTCAGTAATGGCGGGCTGCCTTAGCATTGGCTGACTACCTCCGTAGTGGCGGGCTGCCTCAGTAATGGTGGATGCCCCTCCCCCTCAGAGCTGGACCGTCCCGGATTCAGCTGCGCTTGCTGTGAAACTCTCAATCCATAGAGTTTCTGATTGCTGTTCTTTTGTGGGGGTGGGACCAGCCGAGCCTGATCACCTGGCTCCCTGCCTCAGAGCCCTTTTTAAGTTGGTGTTCCAGTCGCCTGTTGAAGAGGTGCCGGGGTCTGTTTGTTTTCCTCTGCGGCCACTCACTACGCTGGTTTAAACAGCGGCACTGAGATTTGTGGCGCTTTTTTTTTCCCCCTGGAATCTACTGCCCTGGTTCCCTGCTCAGTCCCCTTTATAAACAGACGAATTGGCGACTTCCCGTGGCTCCAATCACCAGCCAAAAGGGCACCCAGACCAGTGTATTTTGTACGGAGAACCACTGCGCTGGGGCGCCAACAAAGCAGCCACGCGGGGCAAAGCAGCGGCGCCAGCCGGCACAGCCGCGCTGGCCGAAACAGCCGCGCTGGTGACCTGGGGAGCTCCTCCGTCTGGGAATTTCCTAGTCTGTGGGCAATAAAAATGCAGTGTCCACTCACTCTCTGTGCTTTCACTGGGAGCTGCAATCCTGAGCTGTTCCTAAACGGCCATCTTGGATCCTCCTCTGGCCTTTCTTTTTCACTGATGTCGTCCTGGCAAACTCACCTGTACCTTATAATGATATTGAGGGTAGAACAATATGGAAAAATGTTTAATCTCCCCCAGAGAGTACAGTATAATACCAAGGACAAAGTAGAAGCTCAGTAAATGCTTCTTAGTAGGAAAGAAGATGCACAGTCAGGCTTATAACAACAAAAATGACTTGCAATATTTTTGTCTTGCACCCACGTTAGCATATGAAATTCAGGAAGAAAACAACCTCTCATTGAAAAGAATGAAGAGACTGGAGCTGACTTTTATTATGTAGCAACAAATGGTGGCAGTTGGCTTTTTAACGTTATTTTCATTATATATTCACCAACGAATTGCTAATTTCTTTAGAAACAGAAGTATAGAGAGTGGCTTGTAATCAAGTTGAATGCATTAAGAGGCATGCCCAGGAGAGTTTGTGAACCACAGCTGAAGACACACTCCTTGAAATCTCTAAAATTTTGTGGAGGATGCACTATCCCCTTTCCCCAATTATTCCTCTCTATCTTCTCTCTTGCCCTCTTCTCAGATTTGCTTGCTTCCTTTTTACTCATTAACATTCATGAGTATTCATCCATCTATTCATGGAGAGGATACCTAGGCTCAGATCCCCTGTGCAGGTGCCACCCCAGCTCCTGGGAATTTGACCGCTGGCACCTCCCAGCTGCCTTTCCTGGCTGGAAATTGCCATAGGCCTCCCAGACATGCTTTGTCCTGGGATACTTCCTTTTTAGGAACCAAATGACTGGCTACCTCTGAGATACAAAGGCCAAGCAGCTTGATACAAAGGATGGATATTTTTGCTTCAATTTGGAACAACTTTAAAGGGTCATCCCATCCCTGGATCCCCCAGTGAATCAGATGAGGCACTATTTGCAACCCGATTGCATGTTAGAATCTCCCACTGCTACCCTACCTTCCTCATCCTTTACAGGACTGTCTTTTGTCAGTGACATAATACACTCAGCAATTAAGAAGATGCCTATATTCAGGGTATTAAAATAGCAAATGTTAAAAGACAAAATTACAAAAAATATAGTTTTGCAAATCTTAATTGGCTTTAATGTATAATTGGACCCTATTGAAAATGGCTCAAAATCATCCACCCTATCACACGTGTAGTTCATATTTATACCCAGAGTAAATGAAGTGACATAAAAAAATAACCTCATTAGCTGCACTCTGCAGTTACCTTATATGGTCATATTTTGGCAGCTCTCATCCTCATTGGCTGGTCATTCAGCTGCTATGATTGACTGAGACTTGGCTACTTGTTGCAAGAGAGTACTTCCAGGTTAGGTTACAGTCTGTTTACACATCAAGTTAGGTTACATTTCCCTATAAATGGTGAAACTTTTAGACCAGACTTAGAATGCTATTGAGGCAGCTTTTAGGCAAATCTTAGTTCAAGTTAACAAGGGACTGTGTATTAATAAAAAAGCATTAGGAGAAATACCTAACATAGATGACAGGGTGATGGATACAGCAAACCACCATGGCATGTGTATAACTATGTAACAAACCTGCACGTTCTTCACATGTACACCAGAACTTAAAGTATCTGTATTTTAAAAAGTTCTCAAAGCAAAAGAAGGAGGACTGGTGTTTTATGGAGGTAGGAGACAAGGAAATCACCTGCATCATTCAGGATTCCTGTAGGGGCAAGTGTAAGATAGAGGTGGGTCTTGTTTTCCAATATGTAAACATGTGAGGGTGGGGTGGTCCTAAGTGGTTAGCCATTTCCGAAACAGAAAAGTGTGGTGATGGTGTCAGTGGTGGAGGTGGTGGGTGATGGTGGTTGTGGCGGTTGTGATTGTGGTAGACTATCTTTCACTGACCTCTGAAACTCATGGCTCAGGTACAGTTCCACAATGCCACTCTCAAGAGCTTTCCCTAGTCAAACTCCTGCAAGCAACTCTCCATCCAAGACTGTTTTCAGGTAACCCACTCTAAGAACTCTCTGCCATCTGGCAGTGTGAACTGGATTTGAACTTCTCTGCTTAGAGGCCTGAACACCAGAAATCTACAGAACCATAAGTTTATGAGATAATCAGTGAGATCCTGGGTAGGGATTGAGATTCTAGCCCAAAGCTTTCACATTTCTTTGGGTGCAATGAAACTCTGGCTGTGAGCTGAACTGCTTCACTGCCAAGTTGGGACTCCAAATTGGAATCTTTATCCCAGCAATGCCCTAGCCCTCTGAAGATGAGAAAGCATATAGGCGTAATACCTTTGGTTCTTGGTCTTTGTTTTTTTTTTTTTTTAAGAGGAAAGAAGGCAGGGAGTGGAAGAGCCAGAAGCCTACAGCACCTGGTATTCCCAAGCAGTCTCCCATCCAAGTGCTAACCAGGCCTGACCCTGCTTATCTTCCGAGATTAGATGAGATTGGGTGCATTCAGGGTGGTATGGCCGTAGATGGTCCTTGGTCATTAGTTCAGACCTAGGGCCTTGCAAGATGGGCCATTGATGACAGTGAAACCTCTTGCCACTGGCTTCAAGTGTGGCCACCTGGGGAAGATAAAACTGGGAAGAATGCAGTGAACATTGCTTGATGCCTGCAACTAAAAGTCTTGTGTGGAGCACTAGAAAAGCACCCCAAGAAATTGTGTCTTAATTGCCAGCAGTCAGGCTGACAGAGGTTTGAGCTTCCATGCTTTGGTCATGAAAAGTAAATGTAATCTTTCAGGCTGGTGAGGTCTGGGATATCAGTGTTACAGTATGGTATCTTTAAGTAGGACTCATTAAAATAATAATGTTTCTTGGCAAGTGTGGTCACACAAATAATATCAAAGATGAGAAGACTGTTATAAAGTACACTGTAATTTAATAATGTAAAATTTAATTAATTTAACCAATTTATTTATTTATTTATTTTGAGACAGAGTCTTGATCTTTCACCAGGATGGAGTGCAGTCGCACAATCTCGGCTCACTGCAACCTCCGTCTCCTGGATTCAAGTGATACCCCTGCCTCAGCCTCCCAAGTAGCTGGGATTACAGGCGCGCACCACCATGCCCAACTAATTTTTTGTATTTTAGTAGAGACGAGGTTTCACCATGGCCAGGATGATCTTGATCTCTTGACTTCATGATCCACCCATCTCGGTTTTTTAAGTTTCAGGGTACATGTGCAGAATGTGCAGGTTTATTGCATAGGCAAATGTGTGCTATGGTGGTTTGCTGCAACTATCAGGCTGTCACCTAGATGTTAAACCTAGCATGCATTAGCTATTTTTCCTAATGCCTTCTCTCCCTCCACACCCTACCCCCGACAGGCCCCAGTGTGTATTGTTCCCCTCGCTGTGTCCAGGTATTCCCATTTTTGGCTCCCTCTTATAAGTGAGAACATGCAGTGTTTGGTTTTCTTCTTTTTTTCTTTTCCTTTCTTTTTTATTTTGGAGACAAAGTTTTGTTCTTGTTGCCTAGGCTGGAGTCCAGTGGTGTGATCTCAGCTTGTGGAAGATAGTGTGGCAATTCCTCAAAGACCTACAACAAGGTCTGTAACTTCCACCTCCCAGGTTCAAGTGATTCTTCTGCCTCAACCTCCTGAGTAGCTGAGATTACAGGCCCCTGCCACTGGGCCCAGCTAATTTTGTATTTTTAGTAGAGATGGGCTTCCCCATGTTGGCCAGGCTGGTCTTGAATTCCTGACCTCAGGTGATCCACTCACCTTGGCCTCCCAAAGTGCTGGGATTACAGGTGTGAGCCACTGTGCCCAGTTCAGTGTTTGGTTTTCTATTCCTGCATTAGTTTGCTGATGATAATTGGCTTCCAGCTTCAATCATGTCCCTGCAAAGCACATAATCCCATTCTTTTTTATGGCTGCATAGTATTCCATGGTCTATATGTACCATATTTTCTTTATCCTATTATTCATGGGCATTTGGGTTGATTCCATGTCTTTGCTACTGTGAATAGTGCTGCAATAAACATGCATGTGCATATATTGTTATAATAGAATGACTTATATCTCTTTGGGTATATACCCAGTGATGGGATTGTTGGGTCATGTGGTATTTCTTGTTGTAGGTCTTTGAGGAATTGCCACACTGTCTTCCACAATGGTTGAACTAATTTACATTCCCATCAACAGTGTAAAAGTGTTCCTATTTCTCCACACCCCTGCCAGCATCTATAGTTTCTTGACTTTTTAATAATCACCATTCTGACTGGTGTGATATGGTATCTCATTTTGGTTTTGGTTTGCATTTATCTAATGACCAGTGATGTTGAACTATTTTTCATATGTTTTTGGCCCACATGAATGTCTTCTTTTGAGAAGTGTCTGGTCATGTATTTTGCTCACTTTTTAATGGATGATAGGTATGGCTCTGTCCCCACCCAAATCTCATCTTCACTTGTAGTTCCCATAATCCCCATGTAGCATGGAAGGAACCCAGTGGTAGGTAATTGAATCATGGGCAGTTTCTCTCAAGTCAGAGATCTGCACCTTCATTGTGATAGATTATCTTCTGAAGTTTTCCCACAGACACTTTTAGGAAAGAAATTTGACTGGAAAATTGAAACTTTCCACTTGCTATCACAGCTGGCTTTGATTAATTATAAGGTAGAATGATTTAAGTGTAATTAGGTTATTTTGTCTCTTTGGAATAAAGGCTCAGTAGGGAGAGGAGTGCAGTAAGAAGAAAGAAATGATGGCAGTGATAACAATGATAAAGTTGGTGAATGCTGGACTGGAAGTGAGGGGTGATTACATTTCTTTCATTTCTCTAGCTGAGCTTCATCCTGGAATCAGAAAATGAATGTTTACTGGGGTTACTCAGTACACATGAGAAGCAACCATTGAGAATATACTAATTTGCCATTCATTCAACATTGAATGAATGTTGAATTTATTAAGTACTTCTATTGTGCTAGGAGCCAGTTGTCAGGAGGGAGGGAGAGAGTGAGAGAGAGAGAAAGTGAGAGAGAAAGAGAGAGGGAGAGGGAGAGAGAGAGAGAAGTGTGTGTGGGGGAGAGAGAGAGACACAGGGAGAGAGAGAGACACCGAGAGAGAGAGAGACAGAGAGAGAGAGAGAGAGAGACTGCTCTAGCACACACTATATGTCCAGAATAAAAATGAAGAAAATAATATTTAACTGCATATATTATACCAGCCTGTATTAGTAGGATAAAATTAAGGAATAGCAAGGTTACATGACACGCCTATGGTCAGACTCCTAAAAGGTATCAGAGTTGGGATTTTAAATGACATATATCTGACTCCACCTTTTCCCCTGAAGGACAGTAACTCTTAGTGTCATGAGAAAAATAATATATAATTAAAGGGCGATGGGAGTTTAGCAGAGGAATTGATTAATTCTTTTCCAGGTGTCAGGGAGGGCTTAGTGAAAACATTTGAATGAAGCCTCTGATGGATGAGTAGGCTTTGATTGGCAAGGAGTAACATGTAGGTGAGGAGGTGAAAAGCTGATAGCAAATGTTGAAAAGCAGTATGAACAAAAGTAATGAAGTATTATTAATGTGTCTGAGGTTTTCAAAGCAAAAGGAGTGGATGGCCCTTGTGGGTGGTCCACAGGTTGGATGGGGCATGGGGGTGGGGATAGGCAGCTTGGAGCTCCAGTGCAGAGAGCCTTGGAATGCCATGCCAGAAAGTCCAGATTTTATCTGTAGTACCCAAATTATTGCAAGGATAAATGTGAGTTATAAGAGCCTGAAACATTGGCTGCAGCAATGAAAATGAAAAAAGATGGTCAAGATTCCAAAGATAGTTTAATGGCAGAATTGGCTGACTTTCATTACATTTTTAAGAGAGAAGAAGATATTGAAGATGCTGAGATTTCAGTTTTGATAAAGAGATTCATGAAATTTAGTTTTATTCAGTTTATCCACCATTTGTTGTGTACCCCTGTGGTGTGGCACCAGAAGACAGAGAAGTTTGTTTTCACAAAGACATTCCTAGTACTGGAAGGCTTGGTGTAAATATTTTGATAATGTACTTCCTCTAATCAATATAACTCTATAGTTTAATAAAGCTCTCCACAGTTTATCTGGCCAGACTTTCTGGGCTTAAAAAAAGAGTTTCTTATTTCTCATCCTCAATGAAATCAAGGATTCTTTCAATGGATATTTGGAATTGCAAACCACTAGTGTTGCCTCCCACCACACACACACATTTCACATGTTGATATCTCCATTAATCTGAAGAAATGATTGAAATCAATTCAAAACATTAGGTTGGCTATACCTGCCTTTAATTTTTTTTTTTTTTTTTTTGTTGTGGCACATATTCGAAGTACGTTGTTGGGTTTTTCAATCTCTGAAAACCATGGAGCAAAAAACTCTGGCTGAGGAGAAGAGTGGGAGGAAGTTTTCTGAACATTATCACATAGCCCTTGTTTCTATGGAAGCAATTACCTTTGTCTGTACCATGTATATATGTTTAGAACAACATCTTCTGTATTACCGATCTCAAAGAAAGCTTTCCATGGAACTTGGAATCATCAGTGGGAAATTTAACACATTAGAAATCTGTAATGGAAGTTGGCTAACATTTTGATCTTCAGAGAATGCTAAATGAAGTAAATGGTGAGCGTGTGGTTATCATTTGTTAATTTAGTGAACATTGCAGGATGAATGTTTACCTCATACCTGGCCATGGATAACATACTTTTAAAATTTGTTGACTGCTTAATATATTTTAGGCACCATGATGCAAGGTTTCATTTCACATCTTATTCAATTCTCAGAACAGCTCAGGGTGGTAATATAGTTATTCCCATCTCCGTTTTACTGATGAGGAACTGGGGCTAAAGACGTGAAGTGACTTGCACAAGGTCAGCCTGACTCCACTCTTTCTATGCCTGGCTGTGGCTTCCTGTGAGCTGATCTATTAGGCAGTAGTTGAGGTCTTCACTGAGTCTGGATTCCTCCTGGTTTTCCACTACTGGTAAATAACTAACTTTGTGAATTGAGTAATCGATGAAGTCAGGAATTAGTCTGTTACATGTATGCATTTACAGAAGAAGCTGCAGTTCCAAGACTCCTTTGGTTTTGTGTTTGCCCATTGTATATGGATGAGAATTTGCCAGTGTTCTCTATCTTTATTTCACATAAAATGCAGAGGATTTGAGGTCTGGGTATAGACCATCATTACTCATGTGTTATTACTGCTATATTTATGAGCAACAAATACAGGTTTAGACCAAGCTTGTCCAACACGCAGCCTGTGGGCCACATGTGGACCAGGATGGCTTTGGATGTGGCCCAACACAAATTTGTAAACTTTATTAAAATGTTATGAGATTTTCTTTTGATTTTTTTAAAAAGATCATCAACTATCATTAGTGTCAGTGTATTTTATGTGTGGCCTAAGATAATTCTTCTTCCAATGTGGCCCACGGAAGTCAAAAGATTGGGCACCCTATTTAAGACAGTGTTATGGGTTGAATTGTGTCTAGTAAAATTCATATGTTGAAGTTTTAACTCCCAGCACCTCAAAATTTACCTTTATTTAGGCATACAACAGCAGTTCCCAACCTCTTTGACACAAGGGACCAGTTTTATGAGAGACAATATTTTCATGGATGGGTGAAGGGATGGTTTCAGGATGAAACTGTTCCACTTCAGAGCATCAGGCATTAGGTGGAGTCTCATAAAGAGATCACAACCCAGATCCCTCACATGTGCAGTTCACAACAGAGCTCACACCCTATGAGAATTTAATGCCACTGGTAATGCTAGCTCGCCAAATGCTCACCTCCTGCTGTGTAACCTAGTTTCTGGCAGACCACGAACCAGCCTGGCACATGATCTGGAGGTTGAGGACCCCTGCTTTACATATTTAATCATGTTAATCATGTGAAATGAGATCCATTGTGATGCATGTCTTCATAAAAAATGGAAATTTTGGTAGAGAGAAATGTACGGAAGGAAGATGATGTGAAGACACATGGTGAGTAGACCGACATATACAAGCCAAGGAGAGAGATCTGGTACGGATCCTTATGTCAAAGCCAATTTATACTCTTGTGTGAACTTATACAAACATACTAGATGAATAACATGGGTATGGCTATTATTACTATTATTTTTGAGGAAGTGGTAGGAAGGAGGTCCTGGGAAGATTGTCTGGAAATGGTGACACCTTAGCTGCAGATTTATGGAGAAACAAACATTAACCTGGTGATTGGGATGCAGTGTGGGAGATGCATATCCCAGGCAGAGGAGATAACTAGAGTAATGTCAGGAGTGGGTGAGTAAGAGAGGTCGTATGCTCCTGGGACTCCTTACCACTCTGACCTTTGGCCTGACACTTCATGTTCCTAGTTCTCCATCATTTTCTCTCTCACTACTCATGCTAAGCATTGTGGAAAAATCAGTTCCTGGCTCAGTGATATTCCTCTTTTACTACTTTTGAAAAATTTTAAAAATATAATTACATAAAATATTATCCCTCCCTGGACTCCCACGTATGAAACTCCAGCTGAGTGTCAGTACTTGTCTCTAGCATTTACATTTGCATAGCCCAGCTTCAGCTCAGGACTGAGATACCAAAATGACACCCTTCACCTTTCCTTCAAAATTGTTGTCTAGATTCTGTATTTTAAAAAATATTGTCATCATAAATAAGTGATCTGGTCCTAAAACCTGGAGTGATCTCTGACTTCTTCTGTTACCAAACACTTTGTCAGGATTCAGAGCCAAACAGTATTAGTGTATAAATGAATCCTCAATTGTTTATTATTATTATTATTATTTTGAAATTCTAAGCAACCTTTGTCTCTCCCCATTCTGTGAGCATCTCTCTTCTGTTTTACAAGCCATGTCAAAAATTACTGACAGTGACTGAAATTATATTTGTAAGGTCTTGTCACACTGTGAATTTCGTTAGGCTGGACCTGAAGGCTTACATTTTTAGTAAATAGTCAGATAATCTCCTGCCACCGTTTTGTTGATCTGGGGTGGGAATTCCCCCCTTTAACTGTATGTTCTGTCCTTTCTAATTTGAAGAACATTAACATGCCTGAACAAAATAGGTACACAATAGAAAACTAACAGTTGGAACTTTTTCTAATAATCAATGAACCTCACACCTTCTTTTGCCCTCATTCTGTCTACAGACATTTTTGCAGTCATTGGCACTGTGACTACCTTGTTCTTGATGCGACTTCATGCTTATTTATGTGACACCATTGTCTCCTGGTTTTCTCTTTCTCTCTGAGGTCAATTCTATTTCAAACTCTGCTAGAGAATCTACTTTCTCTGCTATCATTTTTAAAGCTTATGTTTCCTAGTCATTTACCCTGGATCCAGTTGTGATGTTTACTCTTCAGATTTTACCAGGTCTTATAATTTATTTGCAGACCTCCACTGCCACCAAACCCACACATGTGAATCTACAGATCAGATCTCTTTTCTAGAGATTCAACTGTATCTTTTACATCCCTGCTTTGATTGTCTAATAGATTCCTTAGCCTCAATCAACCAAACACTGATCTATTCACTTATCCCTTCTTTTAAGAGAGACATATATTGTTGCTAGGATTGGGAGAACATAGAGCAAAAATTTTTCCTGAGATGTTAAAAGTGATTTATATCTGTTCCATTTTGGTTTCTGGCCCCTATATTTGAGTTAGATTAAATAATATCACCTAAAAGATCTCAGAATAGGCAGAGAAGGAATAAAATGGCCACAACACACAGTGCTTATTCGTTCAGTCTACCAACATGTAGAAAGCACCAACTTCGCTCCAGGGATGACAGTCATCACTACTGGTACCTGGCTTTCAGGTACTGTCCCTTCCCTCATGGAGCCTAGACTGTGAGATATTGTGTAGACTTTCATGAAGTTAGTATCACATTCTTTCACATACTGGGCTATCCTCAACTTGAATCTTACCTGTGTGATTATCTATAATCAANGATCCTTATGTCAAAGCCAATTTATACTCTTGTGTGAACTTATACAAACATACTAGATGAATAACATGGGTATGGCTATTATTACTATTATTTTTGAGGAAGTGGTAGGAAGGAGGTCCTGGGAAGATTGTCTGGAAATGGTGACACCTTAGCTGCAGATTTATGGAGAAACAAACATTAACCTGGTGATTGGGATGCAGTGTGGGAGATGCATATCCCAGGCAGAGGAGATAACTAGAGTAATGTCAGGAGTGGGTGAGTAGGAGAGGGTGGTGTGCTCACAGGACTCCATACCACTCTGACCTTTGGCCTAACACTTCATGTTCCTAGTTCTCCATCGCCTCTCCTGAGCATCAATTTTGCAACTGTGCAAAAATCAGTTCCTGGTACAGTGATATTCTCTTTTTACTACTTTTGAATTTTTTTTTAAATACCATTACATAAAATATTACCCCTCCTTGAACTTCCATGTATGAAACTCCAGCTGAGTGTCAATACTTGTCTCCAGTATTTACATTTGCATAGCCCAACTTCAGCTCAGGTCTGAGATACCAAAATGACACCCTTCACCTTTCCTTCGAAATTGTTGTCTAGATTCTGTATTTTAAAAAATATTGTCATCATAAATAAGTGATCTGGTCCTAAAACCTGGAGTGATCTCTGACTTCTTCTGTTACCAAACACTTTGTCAGGATTCAGAGCCAAACAGTATTAGTGTATAAATGAATCCTCAATTGTTTATTATTATTATTATTATTTTGAAATTCTAAGCAACCTTTGTCTCTCCCCATTCTGTGAGCATCTCTCTTCTGTTTTACAAGCCATGTCAAAAATTACTGACAGTGACTGAAATTATATTTGTAAGGTCTTGTCACACTGTGAATTTCGTTAGGCTGGACCTGAAGGCTTACATTTTTAGTAAATAGTCAGATAATCTCCTGCCACCGTTTTGTTGATCTGGGGTGGGAATTCCCCCCTTTAACTGTATGTTCTGTCCTTTCTAATTTGAAGAACATTAACATGCCTGAACAAAATAGGTACACAATAGAAAACTAACAGTTGGAACTTTTTCTAATAATCAATGAACCTCACACCTTCTTTTGCCCTCATTCTGTCTACAGACATTTTTGCAGTCATTGGCACTGTGACTACCTTGTTCTTGATGCGACTTCATGCTTATTTATGTGACACCATTGTCTCCTGGTTTTCTCTTTCTCTCTGAGGTCAATTCTATTTCAAACTCTGCTAGAGAATCTACTTTCTCTGCTATCATTTTTAAAGCTTATGTTTCCTAGTCATTTACCCTGGATCCAGTTGTGATGTTTACTCTTCAGATTTTACCAGGTCTTATAATTTATTTGCAGACCTCCACTGCCACCAAACCCACACATGTGAATCTACAGATCAGATCTCTTTTCTAGAGATTCAACTGTATCTTTTACATCCCTGCTTTGATTGTCTAATAGATTCCTTAGCCTCAATCAACCAAACACTGATCTATTCACTTATCCCTTCTTTTAAGAGAGACATATATTGTTGCTAGGATTGGGAGAACATAGAGCAAAAATTTTTCCTGAGATGTTAAAAGTGATTTATATCTGTTCCATTTTGGTTTCTGGCCCCTATATTTGAGTTAGATTAAATAATATCACCTAAAAGATCTCAGAATAGGCAGAGAAGGAATAAAATGGCCACAACACACAGTGCTTATTCGTTCAGTCTACCAACATGTAGAAAGCACCAACTTCGCTCCAGGGATGACAGTCATCACTACTGGTACCTGGCTTTCAGGTACTGTCCCTTCCCTCATGGAGCCTAGACTGTGAGATATTGTGTAGACTTTCATGAAGTTAGTATCACATTCTTTCACATACTGGGCTATCCTCAACTTGAATCTTACCTGTGTGATTATCTATAATCAACATAATATACAATTAAATTTTGTGCATGTACAGTTTTATGAATCATAACACATGTTTAGATTTATGTAACCACAACACAATCCGGATACACAATATTTCCATCAGTCCCTTAAATGTTCTCATGTTGTCTTGAGAAACTACTGTTAAACTCTCCACATACTCAGAACCCCCAGCAGTCATAGATTTGTTCTCCTTCCTGTAGTTTTTGTTTTTTAAGAATGTTATATAAATGGAATCCTACAGTATATTTCCTTATGAGATTATGTTTTTTTTTCACTCATCATCTTTCTCTAGACAATCCTTCAATTTGCTAGTATCAGTAGTATTTTTTTAATATATATTTAATTCTGGGTATTATTCCATTATATAGATGTACCATATTCTGGTTATCCATTCTCCAATTAAAGATATTTATGTTGTTTACAGCTTATGGTGATTTTGGATGAAGGTGCTACTAAACCTACATGAACAGTTATTTTGTGAATATAATTCACTTGAGTAAATTCCTAGGATAAATATGATAGGGATAGAATTGCTGCTCTATAAAGTGAGTGTAAACTTAACTTCTGCAAACTGCCAAACTGTTTTCAAGAGGGCGTTCCATCTGGCATCCCCATGAGCAATGCACGAGGAACCCCGTTGTTCTGCATCCTTGCCACCACCTGCTGTTTTCTGGTTGTTGT
Organism: Cebus imitator; assembly: GCF_001604975.1. NCBI lineage: Eukaryota > Metazoa > Chordata > Mammalia > Primates > Cebidae > Cebus > Cebus imitator. Next base: position 24,293 of record NW_016107808.1, on the reverse strand, counting down.
TATTTTTGTTGTTTTCCCACCTTAACAGAAGTGTTGGGGTATCACTTCATTGGTTTCATTTGCATTTTCTTAATGACATCTTTTTATATGTTCATTTAGCATCCACATATCTTCTTTGTTTGTATCTGTTCACATATTTGTTGTCTGAATTTTTAATTGATTTCTAGAATGTCTTTATATGTATGCATCAAGTAAAAGTTTTCTGTCAGATTAGCAAATGTTTTCTTTCAGCTCACTACTTGTCATTCAGTTTATTAATGGTAGATTTCTCAGAGAAAACATTTCTTTTTTTTCTTTGTGATAAAATGTTGTATTAGTTTGTTCTCACTCTGCTATGGAAACATACCTGAGACTAGGTAATTTATGAAGAGAAGAAGCTGAATTGACTCGCAGTTTTTCAGGCTATACAGGAAGCCTCTGAAAGGCTCTTCAGCCAAAACATGGTGAGATGTGCTTGTTTCCCCTTCCCTTTCCACCAGGATTATGTTTGGTGGAACATAATCCTGGTGGAAAGGGAAGGGGAAACAAGCGCATCTTACCATGCAGGAAAGAGCAAGGAAGACACACACACTCACACACACACACACACACACAGAGAGAGAGAGAGAGAGAGAGCGCACAAAGGGAAGTACTACACACTTATTAAACAACCAGATCTTGGAAGAACTCTATTAAAAGACAGAACTAAGGGGAGGGTGCTAAACCATTAGATATAACACTTATGATCCACTCACCTACAACCATTCCCTTCCTCCAACAATAGAAGTTACAATTTGACTTGAGATTTGGATGGGGATGCAGAATCAAACTGTGGCCAATCCCAAATCTCTTGTCTTCCTCACACTGAAAAATACAATCATCCCATCTCAGTAGTCCCCCAAAGCCTTAACTAATTCCAGCATTAATGCCAAAGTCTAAGTCCAAAGTCTCATCTGAGAGAAGGCAAGTCCTTTCCACCTATGAGTCTGTTAAAAAAGGAGTTAGCTACATTAAAGATACAATAGTGGGGAAAGGCATTGGGTAAAAGCCCCCTTGGGGCTACAGACCCTATCCAAGCCCAAAACCCAGCAGGGCAGTCTTTAAATCTTAAACCTTCAGAATAATCTCCTTTGACTTCATGTCTCACATTTAGGGAACAGTGATGCAAAAGGTGGGCTCCCAAGGATTTGGGCTGCTGCATTCCTGTGACTTTGCAGGGTACAGACCCCATGACTGCTTTCACAGGCTGGCATTGTGTGTCTGTGGCCTTTCCAGGTTCACAGTGCACACTGTCAGTGGATCTAACATTCTAGAGGCTAGAGGACATTGTCATCCTTTTCTCACAGATCCACTAGGCAGTGACCCAGTGGGGCTCTGTATCAGTGCTCCAACCCCACATTTCCCCTTCACATCACCCTAGTAGAGGCTCTGTATTAGGGATCCACCCCTGCAGCATACTTCTGCCTGAATGCCCAGACATTTCTATACATCATCTGAAATCTAGGCAGAGCTTCCCAAATCTCAACTCTTGCCCTCTGTGCATCTACAGGCTTAACACCACATGGAAGCCACCAAGCATTGTAGCTTTTATTTTCTGGAGTAGCAGCCTAAGACATATCAGGGGACATTTTAGCCATGGCTGGAGTTGTAGCAACTAGAACACAATGAGTAGTGTTGAGGTTCGTCAGGGCAATAGGGCCTTGGGCCTGTCCCAAGAAACCATACCATTCTTCCTGTTAGGCCTCTGGGTCTATAATGGGAGAGGCTGCTGTGAGGTCTCTGAAATGCCCTGGAGGCATATCCCCAACTGTCTTCACTATTAACATTCTGTTCTTTATACAAATTTCTAGGGTTGGCTTGCAGGCTGCAAATTTTTTAAGCTTTTATGCTCGGCTTTTCCTTTTAAATATGTTCCAATTTCAGACCATCTTTTTGGAAATGCATATGACCATAAGCTATTAGAGGCAGCCGGGTCATTTCTTGAACATTTTGCTGCTTAGAAATTTTTTATCTGGCAGATGCCACAAATCATCTCTCTCAAATTCAAAGTTCCACAGATCCATAGAGCAGAGGCACAATGCTGCCAGTCTCTTTGCCAAAGCATAGCAAGTGTGACCTTTACTCCAGTTTCCAATAAGTTTTCCAGTGCCACCTGAGACTACCTTAGCCTAAACTTCATTGTGCATATCACTATCAGTGTTTTGGTCACAACCATTCAAGTCTCTAGGAAATTCCAAACTTCCCCTCATCTCCCTGTCTTCTTCTTCTCCCTCCAAACGATTTCAGCCTCTGCCCATCACCCAGTTCCAAAACTGCTTTCACATTTTCAGTATTTTTATAAAAACGCCTCACTTCTCTGGTACCAATTCTCTGTATTAGTTTGTTCTCACACTGCTATAAAGACATACCTGAGACTGGGTAATTTATAAACAAAAGAATTTAAATTGACTCACAGTTCTGAAGGCTGTACAGAAAGCATGGCTGGAGAGGCCTTAGGAAACTTACAATCATGGTGGAAGGTGAAAGGGAAGCAAGCACATCCTACCACGGTGGAGCAGGAGAGAGAGAGAGAGAGAGTAGAGTGTAGGTATTACATACTTTTCAAACAATCAGATCTCATGAGAACTCTATCATGAGACAACACTGGGGGCATGGTGCTAAACCATTAGAAACCATCCCCATGATCCAAACACCTCCCACCATGCCCCTCCTTTAACACTAGGAATTACAATTCAGCATGAGATTTGGGTGGGGACACAGAGTCAAACCACATCAGTTATGTTTACTTATTCTTTCTTTACAGGTCATACTTTTGTGTCATATCTAAGAACTCTTCACCAAGCCTTAGGTTACAAACATTTCCTCCTGTGATTTCTTCTAAAAATATTTCATAGTTTTATGCTTTTCAGGTACAATTTTTAATTTATTTTATATAATGTATAAGGTTTAGGCTAAGATGAGTTTTTTATTTTTTTTCACACATGACTATCCAATCATTTCAACCACATTTGTTGAAAAAAAGGATTCATTGATTTGCCTTTACACCTTTGTCAAAAATCCATCGTCCATGTGTATCCATTTCTGGACTCTGTTCTCCTGTGTGATTTTTAGCTTGGTTAGTGTGTGTCCTACTGACTGGTTAGAAGTGAGCAGCCCCTATTCCACCAGAGGGCTACTTAACCGATGGAGGTGATTCTTGTTGGATGGAGAGTTCTCACTTCTGATAGGGGAATAAAAATCTAAACTAAATAAGGATATAGGAGGAGAAGTTTTATTGGAACTACTGGTAGTAAGCCATGAGGAATTCAATATACACCAACATTACAGTGTATAAATTGCTGGAACTTTTTTTTTTTTATCTTGAGTGTATAGATCTGACAGGGAAAATTGACTTCCTAAATTGCTTTATGTAGAGAAGAACTTTCAAAGGAAATGCTTCACTCTGTTGATCAAAAATAACTCTTTCTGCCTCCTTTTATTCAATGTGCCCCTGCTTACTTTCCACTGAACAAATGCCTTGTTCCTTCCATCTCAGCAGCCTCTCCTACCTCCTGGCTCCTCATGGAAGACTAATGTTCCCTCCCCAACAACCCACAGTGCCTTACGGAGCTCCTTCTAGCAAGGGTCAGTCTGCTCCATCTCTGAAGCACCTGGCCCTCTGTAGTTACTCTAAGTTTGTTATATTTGAATTTGTTCCTGATTATTTTGGAAGAAAATAAGCAGGATGAAATGTTTATAAAATATTTCCCTGAAAGACAGGAAGACTGAATGATGCTGCAAGGGAGCTAAACTAGAAGTTGTGGACCAGAGTAAAAAATCCCACCTACCGCAAAGCAGCTGTGTAAATGTGAGTGATTCCTTTCATCTCCATCTCATGTTCTTATCTGGAACATCTGCCATTTTCTTATCTGAAAAAGGAGGAAACTGGGTGAAAAGAGGAATTATAATGCCAAGGCCTATAGAGATCAGACAGGCAGCACAAATTAGTGAAATATGATGTACATAAGAACAGGTACATATAAAAACACATTGATAAATGGCAATTAGTGTTCTGCTTCTCTGAGGGATGGAAGGAAGTGGGAGACTGGGGTTAACTCAGACTCAAGCCCACCTAAACTGTTCACAATCACTTGGCTGCAGCTGAATTTTGACCTGAAAGCTCAGTGTTGATATACCACCTGATTTTTCTGAAAAAGCCAGAAATTTATCTTTTCATATGAAATTCCATTTTAAAAAATATCTGCCTCACGTTTTAAAAGATCGTCATGCAGGCAAGAGAAAATCCCAAGAAAACCCGTATGTGGGCCATATCTCAGACACATCACCTCTAGTATGGCTCCTATGCTGCAAAGTTCTGGGACTTCTAGGTTCTGCTAAGAAAGTAGGAAGCTGAAATAAATAATCAATTTCTACTATGGTCTGAAGGTTTCTGTCTCTCCAAAATTCATGTAGATACATAATTCCCAATGCAAATGTTTTAAGAGGTGAGGCCTTTAGGAGATGATTAAGCTATTAGGACTCTGCCCTCCTAAATGGAATATGTACCCTAATAAAAGGATTCTATGGAACTAGGCAGCCCTTACCCTCTTTCACCATGTGGGGACTAAGTGATGAGGTATCATCTTTTCATCAAAGAACCCTCATCAAACACAAAATCTGCTGATCCTTTTATCTTGGATTTCCCTGTCTCCAGAAATGTGAGAAATAAATTTTTATTATTTATAAAAATTTGAAATAAATTTCTGCTTTTTATTTTCAGTGTAAGATATTTTATTACAGCAGCTGGAATTGTGTAAGACAACATCTTAGCTGAGGGTACACTTAATGTGCTTTTTATGTTAGCCCCTTTGAAAGTTAAATCTTTTATTAAAAATAATAATAGCAGCTTTGTGTGCTTTTAAAATAACACATAATATTTACATTCAGGAGGCTGTATAAAAGTCATTTGTTCAAACATTTGTTGCAATAATAAGATCATAAAAGTATTTGCTACCAGAAGCATTTTATTCATCATTTAGTTGTTTATTTCAGTGCAGGACCTATCTATAGCCTGGTGGCTCAAAGCCAAATGTAAGAACACTGCATGATACTCCTCAGTTGAAAGTGCTTCAAATGAGATACTACATGAATGAATTATTCAAGGACCCTGTTGTTCCTTCCACTATCCCTTACTTTTGTAACTACAAAGGGAAACACCTACTCTTGAATCAGCATGTACCTGGAAGCTGTAGGTAGCCCCATCAACTGCCCAGCCCCAGGCCTGCCTCTCAGCCTAAATGGGCATCCTGTGCCTCCCTGGTTTTTTGCTGCAGACCATAAGGACTGTCCTCTTCTGCTGAACTGCCAATGTCCACTCCCTCTTCCAGTTGCCTCTTCCTGCCAAGACTGGCCTCTGAATTGGCTGTAGCCTCTCCCCTCCCCCTTTCATAAAAGCCCAGAAGACAAGCACACAGAGCCCATATGTGTACTTAGTTTTTCTGTTAACCATTTGGCAAAAGACAAGGGTCATAACTTTTACCAGCCCAGTATGACAGCATGTCCTGGTTTCCCAATTATTCAGCATCCTTGTCCCAGGACTCTGATTTCCTGCTGTCTTTACCTAGTGGGTTTTGACCCTCAGCCTTACCTTAAAGGAATATTTTTCAGTAGTTTTTGGGGTAGATATGTTTTCTCATTACATGGCTAAATTACATGGTGGTGAATTCCGAGATTTTAGTGCACCAGTCACCTGAGTAGTGTACATTGTACTTACTATGTAGTTATTTTTATCCCTAGCCCTCTGTGCTTCCGCCTTCTGAGTCTCTAAAGTCCATAATATCACTCTGTATGCCTTTGCATACTCACACCTTAGTTCCCATTTTTAAGTGAGAGTATACAGTTCTTGGTTTTCCACTCCTGAGTTACATCATTTAGAATAATGGGCTCCAGCTATATCTAATTTGCTGCAAAAGACATTATTTCATTTTTTATGGCTGAGTAGTACTCCATGTTGTACATATACTACTTTTTCTTTGTCCACACATTAGTCAATGAGAAATTAGGTTGATTCCACACCTTTGCAATTGAGAATTGTGCTACTATAAACATACATGTACAAGTGTCTTTTTTATATAATGACTTAGTTTCCCTTGGGTAGACATCCAGTAGTGGGATCGTTGTATTGAACATTAGATCTATTTTTCATTCTTTAAGGAATCTCCATACTGGATTCCATAGAAGTTGCATGAATTTATATTCCCACCAGCAGCATATAAGTGTTTCCTTTACCTCATATCCACACCATTGTCTCTTGTTTTATGACTTTTTACGAATGCCCATTCTTGGAGGAGTAAGGTGGTATGTCAATCATGGTTGGACTTTGCATTTCCCCACTGATTAGCAATATGGTTTGGGTCTGTGTACCTGCCCAAATCTCATGTAAAATTTTAATCCCCAATGTTAGAGGTGGGGCCTGGTGGGAGGTGATTTGATCATGCTGGCTTATGTCCCATTTGCTGCAGTTTTTGTGATAGTGAGTTACCATGAGAACTGCTTGTTTAAAAGTTTGTAGCACTTTTACTCTCTCACTTACTACAGCTCTGGCCATGTAAGATGAGTCTGCTTACCCTTTGCCTTCTGCCACAATTGAAAGTTTCCTGACCCCTACCCCACCACCCCCAGCCATGTTTCCTTATGGCCTGTGTAACTGCAGGCCAATTAAACTTCTTTTCTATATAAATTACCCACTCTCAGTTATTTCTTTACAGAAGTGAAAGAGCAGACTAATGCAGAAAAGTGGTACCAGGAGTAGGGTATTGCTATAAAGGTACTGAAAATGTAAAACTGAATTTGGAATTGAATAAGAGCCATAAGTAGAGTTCGGAAGCCTTAGAAGAAGACAGGAAGATGAGGGAACATTTGGAACTTCCTAGAGACTTGTTAAATTGTTGTGATTAAAATGCTGATAGTGATATTAAAAATAAAGTCAAGGCTGAGGTGATCTCAGATGAAGATGAGAAATTTATTGGGAACTGGAGCAGGGGCTGCTTTTGATGTGCATTAGCACAGGAGTTGGAGGCATTGTGCTCCTGCCCTAGGAATCTCTGGAACTTTGAATTTGAGAGTAATGATTTAGGGTATTTGGTAGAAAAAATTTCTAAGCAGCAAAGTGGAAGCAGAGATTGGAAGTTTGGAAAATTTGCAGCCTTGCCATGTGGATAAAAAGAAACATCCATTTTCTGGGTAGGAATTCAATCTGCCTGCAGAAATTTGCATATGTAAACATCACCCAAATGTTGATAGCCAAGATAGTGGGGAAAATGCCTCAAATGCATTTTAGAGAATTTCCCAGCAGCTCCTCCCATCACAAGCCTGGAGGCCTAAGAGAGAAGAATGATTTGTTGGCCTGGCCCAGGGCACTGCTGCCTTGTGCAGCCTTGGGACATGGTGCCCTGCATCCCAGCTGCACCTGCTCCAGCCTTAACTAAAAGGGACTATGGAACAGTTCATGCTATTGCTTCAGATAATGCAAGCCTCACACCTTGGTGGCTTCTGCATGGTGTTGGGTCTGTGAGTGTGCGCAAAGCAAAAGTTGAGGCTTGGGAGCCTCTGCCTAGATTCCAGAGGATATATGGAATGCCTGGATGTCTAGACAGAAGTCTGACGCAGGGTTGGAGCACTCATGAAGAACCTCTACTATGGCAGTGCAAAAGGAAAGTTGGGATTAGATCTCTCACACAGAGTCCCCACTGGGGTACTGCCTAGTGGAGCTTTGAGAAGAGGGCCACTGTCCTCTGTCCCCTAGAATGGTAGATCCATTGACAGCTTGCACTGTGCACCTGGAAAAGCCACAGGAACTCAACACCAACCCATGAAAGCAGCCATTGAAAGCAGCCATGAAAGCAGCCATTGAAAGCAGCCTGTACCCTGCATAGCCATAGGGGTGGGGCTTCCCAAGGCCTTGGGAGCCCATCCCTTGAATTAGTCTGGCCTAGATATAAGACATGGAATCAAAGGAGATTATTTTGGAGCTATAAGATTTAGTGACTGCCCTGCTGGGTTTTGAACTTGTGTGGGGCCTGTAGCCCCTTTTTTCAGCTGATTTATCCCTTCTGAAATAGGTGCATTTACATAATACCTGTACCCTCATTGTATCTTGGAAGTAACTAACTTGCCCTTAATTTTACAGGCTCATAGGCAGAAGGGACTTGCCTTTTCTTATCTTAGAGGAGACTTTGGACTTAGTCATTTAAGTTCATGCTGAAATGAGTTAAGCCTTTTGGAGGACTGTTGGGATGGCATGATTGTTTTGAAATGTGAGAAGGTCATGAGATGTGGGAGGGGCAAAGAGTGGAATGATACAGTTTGGCTCTGTCCCCACACAAATTTCATGACAAATTGTACTTCCTAACGTTGAAGGAATTACCCGGTAGAAGTTAATTGAATCATAGGGTCAGATTTCCTTTTTGGTACTTTTCTTGTGATACTGAGTGAGTTACTATGAGATATAGTTGTTTAAAATTGTGTAGCACTTCCCTCCTCTCTCTCTTGCTCCTTTTCTAGCTATATAGCATGTGCCTGCTTCTCCTTCACCTTCCACCTGACTGCAAGTTTCCTGAGGCCTCCACAGCCATGCCTTTTGTATAGCCTCTGGAAACATGAGTCAAGTAAGCTTCTTTTCTGTATAAATTTCCTGGTCTCAGGTATTTTTTTATAGCAGTGAAAGAATGGACTAATAAAAATAACAATGTTGAGCATTTTTAAATATATGTGTTGGCCATTTGTATTTGTAATTTTTTTTTTTTTTTTGAGATGGAGTTTTGCCCTGCCACCTAGGCTGGACTGCAGTGGCATAATCTTGGGCATTTACTGCAGCCTCTAACTCCTAGGCTCAAGTGATCCTCCAGTGTCAGCCTCCCAAGTAGTTGGGACTACTGTTGCAGATATTTTTATTATAACATTCACAGCCACAGAACTAATTATATTTTATATCCTATTTGAAGCAACTACTGCATCTGTATGACTTTTGTATTTTTTGTTAAGATAGGGTTTCACCATGTTGCCCAGGCAGGTATCAAACTCCTGGGCTCATGCCATCTGCCTGGGTCTCCCAAAGTGCTGCATTTACAGACATGGGCCATGATGCCTGGTTCTTGTATTTCTTCTTTTTATAAATGTCCATTCATGTCATTTTCCACTTTTTGATCAAATTATTTGTTTATGTCTTGCTGATTTGAATTCCTCATAGATTACGGATACTAGTCCTATGTCAGATGCAAAGTTTGCAAATATTTTCTTCCATTATGTGGGTTAGCTACTCCAATTATTGTTTCTTTTGCTGTACAAAGGCTTTTTAGTTTGTTTCATTTATTTATTTTTGTTTTTATGCCATTTGCTTTTTGAGTCTTAGTCATAAATTATCTGCTATACTGATGTCTTGAATAGTTTTTTCCATGATAGATTCGGAATTTTTTATAGTTTAAAATCTTATATTTCAGGTTTTGAACCAATTTGAGTTGATTTTTGTATAAGGTGAGAGATAGGAATTCAGTTTCATCTTTCTGCATGTGGCTTGCCAGCTTTCCCAGCACCATTTGTTAAATAGGTTCTTGATTCCCCAATTTATGTTTTTGAATGCATTGTCAAAGATCAATTGGCTGTATGTATTTGGTTTTATTTGTTTTTTGTTCTGTTTTAAAAGTAGGTCTATGTGCCTACTTTTATATCAGTATCATGCAATTTTGGTAACTCTAGCCTTGTAGTATAATTTGAGGTCTAGTAATGCGATGCCTCCAGATTTGCTCTTTTTGTTTAGGATTGCTTTGGCTAATCAGGCTCTTTTTGCTTCCACATGAATTTTAGGATTGGTTATTCTAATTCAGTGAAAAATGATGTTGTTATTTTGATGGGAATTGCATTGAATCTGTAGATGGCTTTGGGCAGTATGATTATTTTCATAATATTGATTTTTTCAATCCATGAGTATTGGATGGTTTTCCATTTGCTTGTGTCATATATGATTTCTTTCTGCAGTGTTTTTTTACTTCTCTTGTAGGATATGAATATTTCAGCTCTCTGGCTAAGTATGTTTCTTGGTATTTTATTTCGTTCCAAATGTTGTTAAAGAAATTAGGTTTTTGATTTGCTTCTCAGCATGGTAATTGTTTGAGTATAGCAGTGCTACTGATGTATGTACATTAATTTTGTAACCTGAAATGTACTGAATTTTTTATCAAATGTAATAATTTTGGAGGCATCTTTAAAATTTTCTAGACATAAATCATATTATCTACAAACAGATAGTTTGACTTTTTTTTTTTCAATGTGTATGCCTTTTATTCCTTTCTCTTGCCTGATTACTCTGGATAGAATTCCAGAAGTATGTTGAATAGGAGTGGGAATATGGGCATCCTTGTCTTGTTTCAGCTCTTAGGGGAAATGCTTTCAACTCTTCCCCATTCAGTATGCTGTTGTCTATGGGATTTTCATATATAGCTTTCATTATTTTGAAGTCAGTCCCCTCTATGCTCAGTTTTTAAGAGTGTTTGTCATAAAAGGATGCTGAATTTTTTCAAATGTTTTCTATGCATCCATTGAGATAATCATATGGTTTTTGTTTTTCAATGCTGTTTATTTAATATATCATATTTATTGATTTGCATATATTACACTATCTCTGAATCCCTGGTATGAAATGCACTTGATCATGATTTGTTCTTTCTAATGTGCTATTAGATTCAGTCAGCTAGTATTCTGTTGAGGTTTTTTGAATCTATGATTATCAGAGTTATTGGTCTGCAGATTTTTTGCTGTTGTTATGTCTTTTACTGGTTTTGGTAGCAGGATGATCCTGGCTTTATAGAATGATTTAGGGAGGATTCCCTCTTTCTCATTTTTTTTTTTTTTTTTT
>NW_016107808.1:0-13369 GCF_001604975.1 Cebus imitator | reverse complement strand
AGCTGTGAATCCATCTGGTTGTAGGCTACTTTTTTGGTTGCCAATTTTGAAATTACTGATTCAGTATTGCTACATGGCATTTGTCTGTTCAGGGTTTCTATTTCTTCCTGATTTAATCTAGGAGGGCTTTAGGTTTCCTGAAATTAATCCATTTCCTCTAAGTTTTCTAGTTTGTGTACGTAGAGGTGTTCATAGTAGTCTCAAATGATCTTATGTATTTCTGTGATGTTGTAATGTCTTCAGCTTCATTTCTAATTGAACTTATTTGAAGTTTCTCTCTTCTTTTCTTGGTTAACCTAACTAATGATGTATCAGTTCTGTTTATCTTTTCTAAGAACCAGCTATTTGTTTTGTCCGGCTTTTGTATTTTCATTTGAATTTAATTCTCCTCTGATTTTTGTTATTTCTTTTCTTCTACTAGCTTTGGGTTTACTTTTTTTTTCTTTTTTTCTCCCCAGTTTCTTGAGGTATGTCATTAGATTGTCTAATTGTGATCTTTTAGACTTTTTTTTTTTTTTTTTTTTTTTTTTTTTTTTTTTGAGACAGGCTCTGTTGCCCAGGCTGGAGTGTGGTGGCATGCTCTTAGCTCACTGTAACCCATGCCTCCTGGGTTCAAGTGATTCTCCCTCCTCAGCATCCAGAAGAGCTGGGACTACAGTTGCACACCACCATACCAGCTAATTTTGTATTTTTAGTAGAGATGGGGTTTCACCATGTTGGCAAGGTTGCTCTCAAACTCCTGGCCTCAAGGGATCCACCCATCATGGCCTCCCAAAGTGTTGGGATTAAAGGCATGAGCCACGGCACCCAGCCTCTTTCAGACTTTTTAATGAAGGCACTTAGTACTATAAAATTTCCTGTTAGCACAGTTTTTGCTTCATCACAGAGGTTTTGATAACTCGTATCATTATTATTGTTCAATTCAGATAACTGATTTTCATCTTAATTTCCTTATTTCCTTATTTATTTATTTATTTATTTATTTATTTATTTATTGCGATGGAGTTTTACTCTTGTCAGTCAGGCTGTAGTGCAGTGGCATGATCACAGCTCACTGCAACCTCCACCTTCCACGTTCAAGCAGTTCTGTTGGGTCAGACTCCCAAGTAACTGGGATTATAGGTACCCACTACCACACCCAACTAATTTTTGTACTTTTAGTAGAGATGGGGTTTCACCGTTGGCTGGGCTAAACCCCAACCTCAGGTGATCTAACCACTTTGGCCTCCCAAAGTGCTGGAATTATAGGCTTGAGCCACCACAAGTGACCTCCATCTTAATTTCTTTGTTAACCCATAAATCATTCAAGAAAAAGTTATTTAATTTCCATGTATTTGTATAGTTTTGAAGACTCCTTTTGTTGTTGGTTTCTAGCTTTATTCCATGGTGGTCTGAATAGATATCTGATATAGTTTAACTGTTTTTTAAATTGAGTTGTGTTTTGTGATCTATCATATGGTCTGTCTTTGGAGAATGTTCCATGTGCTGATGAGAAGAATGTATATTCTGCAGTGCTTGAGTAGAATTTCTGTAAATATCTGTTAAGTCCATTTTTTCTACTATGTCATTTAAGTCCATTATTTTGTTGACTTCCCGGCTTGATAATCTGTCTAGTGCTGTAAGTGGTATATTGAATTCTCCCACTACTATTGTGTTGCTGTCTATCTCATTGCATAGGTCTAGTAGTAATTGCTTTATGAATCTGGGTATTACAGTGTTTGGTGCATGTAAGTTTAGAATTGTGATATCTGCTTTTTGGATTCATTATTTAATCATTTCATAAGTATCCCCTTTGTCTTTTTAACTGCTGTGGCTTTGAAATCTGTTTTCCCTGATATAATAATAGCTACTTCTGCTTACGTTTGGTTTTCATGTGCATAGAATATCTTTTTCCATCCCTTTGAGTTTTATGAATCCTTGTGTTTCAGGTGAGTTTAATAAAGACAGCATATATTTGATCTGTGATTTTTCATTAATTCTGCCATGGTGTATATTTTAAGTGGAGCATTTAGGCTATTTATATTAAACATTAATATTGAGATATGAGGTACTGTTTTCTTCATCATGTTAACTGTTTTCCAGACAGTCTTTTTTAATTATATTATTGCCTAATAAGCCCTGTGAGTTTTAAGCTTTCAAGAATTTCTATTTTGATGTATATTTAACTTTTGTTTCCATATTTAGAACTTCTTTTAGCATAATTTGTAGTCCTGATTTGGGAGTGACAAATTCCCTAAGTATTTGTTTGTATGAAAATGACTTTATTTCTCTTTCATTTATGAAACTTAGCTTTACTGGATACGAAATTTTTAGCTGACAATTATTCTGTTTAAGAAGGTTGAAAATTGAATCTCCATTTCTTTCAGCTGGTAAGGTTTCTGCTGAAAAGTCTGTTGTTAATTCGATAGGTTTTCCTTTACAGGTTACTTTATACTTTTGTCTCATTGATCTTTGAATTATTTCCTTCATGTTGAGTTTACATAGCCTGATGACTCTGTGCCTTGTGAAGATCTATTTGTAATGAATTTCTCAGAAGTTTTTTTAGTATCTTGTATTTGAATATCTAAATCTCTAGCCAGGCCAGTTAAGTTTTCCACAATTGTTCCCTCAAGATTTCCAGAATTTTTTTCTCTTTTCTCTCAGGAACACCAATTATTCTTAAGTTCGGCCTTTTTACATAATCCCATATTTCTTGGAGGCATTGTTCATTTCTGTTCTTTTTTTTTTTTTTTTTTTTGTCTGATTGTGTTCATTTAAATATCTTGTCTTTGAGCTCTAAATTTTTTTCTTCCAGTTCTTCTAGACTGTTGTAAAAATTTTCTACTACATTTTGTAATTCCCTTTGTATTTCACTTCCAGAAGTTTTTATTGGATTTCCTTTATAATACCTATCTCTCTAGAATATCATTTATTTATATCCTGAACTGTGTTTAAATTCATTTATGATTATTTTCACCTTTCCTTGGTATCTCCTTGAATAGCTTAATAATAGCCTTCTGAATTCTTTATTTGCTATGTCAAAGATTTCATCTTTATTTCAATCCAATACTGGACAGCTGGTGTGATCTTTTGAGGGTGTTATAGAACCCTGTTTTGTCATGTTACCAGAATTACTTTTCTGAATTTTTTTATCATTTGGGTAGTGTTTCTTCAAATTATTATTGAATTTATGTTGATTTGGCTATGTTTGTTTGTTTTTAATTTTTTTTCTCTTAAGTATGCTACTTTAATGCTTATATTTAAATGTAGCCTAATTCAGTTATTGGTTCTTTCATGGGAGGGAACTCTGTAAGTTTTCTTGGTTATAGAGAGTCTTTGTAGGATAATTTTCTCATATGCTGGTTGTAGTAGCAATGTGTTCATTGTGTCAGCAAATTTACTGTCTCCAATAAGATTGGAATGGTAGAGGACTCAAAGCTTATTTCATTTCCCCATGGTGTACACGTTTTTATGTATTTATTTTTCCCCGTATTTTCTTTAAGCCTTTTCCTGTTTAGAAAAAAAATAGTACAGCTTGCTGCCAGTACATTTTAAATAAACATGCTTTCTGAGGCTGAAGCAAATCTGACTTTCAATGTAAAAATAAAATATAAATTCTTGGAGTTATTTCTAAATAGAACAAATATCAGAATCATTTCAGTCATCAGACTGTCTATGTCCAAAAAATTGGATTCATCAAATGAGTCTTTGGCCAACAACTGTTCATGACTGATGTTAACATCATGCAAAGGAAAGCTATATTTTCTAGGATTTGGCATTTTTCAGCAATTGAGAATTAATATATCTTTTAAATAGAAATGCCACAACTAAAACAGAATGCTATACATAGAATGATGTATTTAGTTTCCAAAGTTGATATACTAGAGTGATGTAAAAATAATAATAAAAGTGAAATATTTCATGGCAAATTTATCTCATGATAAATGCTTTAGCCAGAAGCACCACCAATGAATATTCTTGGGACAAAAGTGAAAAGGTTAATGATTTGATGGTTCAGGTTTCAGGCCAGTAAGAGAGATTTCCCTGAGTAAGAATCAGTTGTGGCTAAAGCTGGGGGGTAAATGAAATACTCAAGTGTGGGCAGAGGTCCCTGTCTTGCCAAAGGTGGCTGGAGAAGCTCTGGGTAAATCACCCTAAGGTCTTACAGGAGGAAGGGTTGGAGCCACCTTGGCTCTCCTGGCAGGTCAAGCAGGAAAGCTATCCACTTCTAAGACACATCCTTGTCCCAGTGACCCAACTATTCAGACCAGACAGGCACCTCTCTTCATCTGTAGAAATGTTGATTTTTCAGGTAGAAAGAAATTGTAACTCTGACTTGAAAGCCCAAATCTGGAGGGGATCCTCTTGCAGGGATGCTTCTACCCTGAAATGTTCCAGAAAGGTTGTCTATAGTTGCACCCAAGCAAAGCTCCCATGAGAGGAGCTCCACCTGTGCTCCTGGTAGTGGAAAGAGGAAAAGTTGTTTCCTTCTCCAAGACCTTTCACATGCACTAAGGCTGTCTGATTGTTAGATTAGAACTGCAGACTTTCGTTGCTGAGCCCAGCACTATAACTGTGCCTCTGCTGAAAGAAACTGCTCACCAATAGAAGGATACAGTGCTCAAGGCCTGTCATCTGTATTCTTTTGTTTCATGGGCTGTTCCCTTGATGTGGTACACTCCATCTTCTCCTAGGAGTAGAAGTCCCTGGGAGCCAGATTACTGTGAGTATTGTTACTCTGCTGGGTCTAGCTGCCTAGTGAAAGTATCATAGTCCAGGCTGGTGCTAGGGAATGTGATCAAGAGATCCAGTGATATGACCTGTCCTCCAGCCTCCCAGAAGTGGGTAGCAGCACCAGCTCTACTGCTGGTGGCAGGGGAGTGACATATCCTCTGTGGGATTCCTTGGTTATAGAATGCATTAGTGTGTTGGCTTTCTCAAATGCCACTTATTGTAGTAATAAACTGATCATGTGGACAGAATCAGGACCTCTTGATTAGCCAGAGTGGTGTAGGCAGTGGTGATAGCTTACACTACACAGCAATTTTCTCCTTCCTGGACTCAGTGTTATTCTACCAGGAGATGCTGTAATGGACTATGTTGGCTGGCCTCCAGCCAGGAGGCGGCACTTGCCAAAGAGCACCAGCTGCGGTAGTAACAGTGTGATTTTTGCTTGCCTTGTGCTCTCCAGAGGGGGTAATCTGGTTTATCAGGCAATGAGTAAGGCCATAAAGCTCCCAAATGTTTCTGTCCTTTGTGTTAAGCTACCAGGGCAGGTGGCATGGCAAAGCTAGGTGTGGCCTAGGTCAGTGCACTGACTTTCCATGTGCAGGGCAAGCATCAGTTCCTGTGGGTGTCAGGTGAAAGGGGTGGTTCTCAGGCCACTAGGTTGATGTTCCAGAGGTGAGTGTTGCTGTCTCTGCTGCACAGAAGAGTTTGTGCAGGGAGTAGGGAGTAGCAGACGTCAGTAAGCCCCACACTGATCCCACACACTTGGTGATGGAGATCTCACTCCCGCTGTATACCACTAGCAGCAGCGATCTAAGTTCCAGACAGCCTATATTTAGAATTTGCAACTGCCCCAGGTCATAGGCTTTCCCCATGGAGATAGCAACTGCATATTTCAGGCCATGCCCCTTCTGGTCCACCCACAAAGCCAGACTCCCAGTTCCTGTGCTTGTGGCTGCAGCCCCTGTTTCACTTTCACGGGCTGGCTTTGGCCAAGAGAGTTCATCTGCACACAAGGCTACAACATAAAACTCAGTTTGGGGCTTCTTTTCACCAGCAACCAACTGCCTGAACTATTTGGTTGACTTTCACAGAGTCCCCTGTGAGGATCAATAAGGAATGGCTTTCCTTGTTTTGCATTGGAGACTGAAAATGCACAGAAGTCTTCCCACTGCTGTTCCTACTTTTATGTTCTACTGCCCTCTCCAAGTCAGTTCCTGTGCTGCGTAGGGTTAAGGCTTTCCCAATGGCCTGGATTTTCAGGCTCTCTGGTTAGGGTGTGAATCCAAGAAGCAGTCTCTCCCCATCTTTGGGGACTCATAGCTCTTTGCTTTATTCAGTGTAGGCTGCAGCCTGCTGCTTCCTTCAAAGGCTGTGTGGGTTTTTTCAATTTTCTTGTTCAGTTCCTGAATTGCTTCGTGAAAAAAGTTTGTGGTATGAATCTTCACACAATATTTTGCCCTTCCAAGTGGGAGAAGTATGCTAACAATTCCTCTAATACACCATCTATCTTGGAAAAAAATAAAAAACTTCATCCTCACTTTGACCCTTTGTTTAGATGCAATAAGGCCTGGAGAAGCAATCACACCAGATGACTGTTGCTCCCCACCCCCATCCACAGGAACAATTAGCATGTTCATGGAAGAGCTTGAGCTTGGGGTTGACAAGTTCACCAGGTACCTTCTCTGCCCAGAAATGAGCTGCTTCTGGGCTTTCTTTACTCACACATTTGTAGATATGTAGGAGGGTGGGGCTATTTGCCCAGTGGTAATTGGGACCCCTAGCAGGTATCCCTCCGAATGATGGGTACTGCCAGGAGGACCTGTGAGAAGGACTTAAAAACTTTGATCTCTTTACCTTATGAATCTCTTTTATCATCTGTGAAATGGGGATGATCACAGTGCCTCCCTCATTTCATGGAGCTGTTGAGAATTTCAAGGAGATGCACACCTTTAAGTCTCTGGCACAGAAAGAGCCTCCGTAAGTCAGCCCCATTTGTTATCATGATGACTAGGAAGAACTCAGTTTGTGTAGTGTCACAGCACTCTTGGGACATCTTGGGAGAAAGGGGCTGTGGGGTGGAGCAGAGGTCCTTCTGGAGGGCTCTGTGGCCTTGGTGCTCATGGCCATCTCCCTTAAGCCATATCTTAGTTTGTGAATTAAGAGGGTTCTTTGGAAACTCAGTGCCCAGTGTGTGGTGCTCTAGGTCACAGGCCCCATGCTTGTCTGAATGCAGGAACACATCCTAAAGCTGGGGAATTGTAAAAGTATTGAACGCCTGCAATGGCATGGGCCCTGACAAATTGGAAAAGTGTGTGCTGCAGAGGACGCACACCCCATCTCACCTACAACATTCACATGCAAAATCCAATCTATGAGCACTTCCCCAGTGGCAATCTCCTCACTTTCCCAGTGGCAGTTTCACGCACATGCTAACCTTGATTGAATCAATATACAGACTCCACTCCATGTTAAGTCACAACAAACACCAAGCTATTGGTGAGTGTGTACTACCCATTATAACTCCTGCCTGAGGAGCTCCTTTCCACTTCTCCTCCTTGAGTTGGGTTGAGGGAGGACGTGCACATCTGTTTGATTAACTGTACCTTACATGGACAGGATGTGTAGGTCACAGGCACTTCTGCACTAGCTGTTGTTATTCACCATGGTGTCTCTTCACAGCACACCTCTGGCATTATTTCCTGGGGAAATAGGCTGAAAGTTAGTGAAAGTGCCCTGAGTCACAGAGGTAGCAAGTGGCCTTGCTGGGACTCAAGCCTAGTCCTGTGGACTTCAATGTCTCATCCTGACTTCTTCTTCATTATCAGGTATTATGCTCCTTAATGCAGGCAATTGCTTCATTTGAAATGTACAGCATAGACATGGATGGATGTGGACATCTGGCTGTCTTAGGATGCCTTCTACTTCTCTCATAAATAAGACAGCTTCTTTCTTCAACCCACAATAAGGAAAACAGTGAGTAATGACCAGGTGTGATGTTCATGATTTCTATTCCATGTGGTGGGAGGAGATGATCCTTCATAACTTCTCTCTCCAAGTATTTGTTCTGCTCCTCAGGGGCTCTCATGATAGTGTTTTAAATCCCAGGATTTGGAGTTAGTCAAACTTTGGTCTGGTTTCCAGCTCTACCACTTCCTATGCATGCCTGATCTTGGGCCATGAGCACATGGTGGTTTCTACTCTCATGGAGATGCAGTGCTGAGAGAGAGACCCAGAAGTGAGCACATGAGGGTAGAGTAGTGATGTAAGTGTGATATGGATGGGGCTATGAAGGGGCAGAGAAGAGTCAACCTGCCCCACACCTCCTTCCTCTGTGCCGTTCCTTCTTCTACAGCTTCCTTCTTCACCACTAAAGAAGAGGTCCTCCATCTATAAAAGCCCTTCCAGATACAACTTCCTCCATAGACCCAATCTGTCTCCTGTGGTCTGTCCTTTGTGCCTCAAAGACATCCAATATCTACCTTAAAATGTACTCTCTTGGTCATGCCATATTACACCTTATTTTCCAAAGGGGATCCATGTCTGACTCATCTCAGTGTTCCTCAGAGTTCAGTGGCTGGCACAGAAAGAAGTTCAGTAGATGTTTACAGGTTTCCACTGAGAACATACTCAAATAATTCTGCCTTTCCCAAATGCTTTCTCTGGTATGGAAATTAAATGCAGGGCCTGGAAGAATACATTCTGGTTAAAAGTGCAGCTGAATATCTATTAATATGATATAGGTGTGTTTGTGACTGTAACTGGTGACCACACGGGATGATATGGCTGTTTCTATTCTAGTTTTAGAAATCGTAGGATTGTTTATCCTGTTTAGAAATGCATTCACATTTTTTCATACTGATAAGATTCATCTAGGCAAATGTAAGCTTCTTCTTATGTAATGACAAAATAAATTTAACTGCAAACATTTTCTGAAACAAAACATTATTAGTGAGAATCATATTTTACCTATTATTGCCAGTGGCTAAGTTTCATTTCTATTGCCAAGCTTAACAAGGTGGAAACTTTGCTGATTCTAGGTCGTTTTTGGAAATCTGGAAACCTCTCTGCCTCTATTTTCCTCCTCCTCCTAGAGTTCCCCCAGCAGAGAATGTGGTACGCACATTCACCTCTATGACGTCCTTCAAGCTTTTGCAAATGATAGTTCTTGGTTCCCATTTCACTGAAAGGGCTTGGGAGGCAATGTGATGACTCACAGGTGAGGGATGGATTGTGTCCTCCATGGTAGGGGCAGAATGGCTGTTGGAGATGGAGACCTGTGTATGTTCATGAAACTGCACCTGGCAGCACATTGTTCTGGTGAATGAACATGTCAAAGGTATTTCCATCCCCTTTCCATTCTACATTTTCCCAGGTTAGAAATATATGCTTTATAAAGGGTAAATGTTCTGTAAAATACAAAGCGCTATACAAAAGATGATAGCACATGTAGGAGTAAGTAAACAGCAAAAAATCATTGCTTACAATGAAATGATTGAAAAGCCAATTCTAAAAAAAAAATTTCAATGCATCTTAAATATTTATGTCACTGTGGTAATGACCTCAACATATTTCTAAAGCATACTTACCTTGGTAACAAATGTAAGTATGCTTTAGAAATATGTTGACATCTGCAAAGTGTGAGTATTCAAAATTGTCATGAGGTGGGAAAAGGAAAGTAAACCATGCTAAGTATGAGGAGCTTTTTTTCCATTAAATGTGAACTGTAAGGTGGTGAGAAGGGTTAGGTGTGATGTGGTGAGATCATTTTTAGGCCAGTGTGTCTATTATTGGTTTTATAACACTCAATTCATCATTATAATTTCCTGAAATTCACCATTTAATTAAGGCTATAGATTTTGATTAAAATGTTTTTTTAAAATATCAAAAAGCATAATATTTATAGTGAAAAAGAAAACTTCTTGGTACATACACATCAGTTAGAGGGACAAGACACCTTAGGGATTCACCAGGGAGTCACCTGTGGATGGGGTTTTAGTTTCTGTCTTTGAGATGACCTTCAAAAAGTGCCTCTCTGTTGAGAATTCAGAGGATGTCGAAGAGATAATTAGGTAAGACAGGAAGGTCTGCTCAGATACATGAGGGAGCTAAATAAAAATGCAGGAGCAATTCAATTTTAGTTATTTGTAACTGTTTTTTGCTAAGTCATATCACTGCCATGGATAACATGAAACAATAAAATATACTAAATATCAATCGACAAAATCCAGTTTTCTTTTCTCCATCCAAATACCTAAATACCTAGCACTGATTTCCAGAAAAAAAAATCCCCTAAATACCACTTTGGAATAAAAGAATATTCTTTCAAGTTGTCAGACCACAAGGTAAAAACAACAACAACAACAAAATCACAATGCTTTTTTTTAATTACTCTTTGATATGTGCAACTGAAGATATTTCTCATTGCAAACTAATATTTTCATCCAGCATGTGACATAAAAACATTTTTCATATTAGGTTAGTAATAAGGGATCACACTCTTTAGCCTTAGGCATTTCAGAGGAAACAAAAAATTAAGGTGGAGAGAGGCAGATCAAGGAAAGCAGAATAGAAGGCTCCACAGATCAACCCCTTCGCAAGGATACAAATTTAGCAACTGTCTACACAGAACCAAAAATCAGGTGAACTCTCATAGTACCTGGTTGTATCACTGAAAATGACACTGAAGAGTTAGAAAAAAGTCTTAAATTGCTGGCACTGCCCCTTCCCTACCCTAGGCAGTGGCAGCGTGATGTAAAGAGCATCTCTGGAAGCCGGAAGAGCAAGAGCACAGCAGTTGTGAGGCACTGAACTCAGTCCTGTATCTTACAGCAGAAAGAAAAACCAGACCAAACTTAGCTGACTCCCACCTGGGAAGGGAGCATTTAAACCAGCTGTAGCCAGAGGGAAATTGCCCATCCCAGCAATCATAACTTGAGTTCCCATAAGCCTTGCCACCAAGGGCTCAACTGTTCGGGGTTTCTCAGAAAACCTTAAAGGCAGTCTCAGCCATAAGGACCGCAGCTGTGAGGTGAACTCTAGCACTGAACTGGGCCCAGAGACAGTGGACTGTGGCAGGGCTGTGGAAGGGTGCAGAAGACCTACTGAGACACCAGCTGGGGCAGCCGAGGGTGTGCTGGTGTCACCCCCGCCCTAGCCCCAGACTGCACAGCTAGCAGCTCCATAAAAGAGCCCTTCTTTCCACTTGAGGAGAGGAGAGGGAGCTGTGAGGAGCATTTTTTTTTCTTGCATCTTGAATACCAGCTCAACTACAGCAGAATAGGGCACTGGTCAGAGTTGTGAAGCCCGTGTTCAGGCACTACTTCCTGGACAACATGTCTAGACACACCCTGGGCTGGAAAGAAATGTGCTGCCTTGAAAGAAATGACCAGGTCCTGGCAGCATTCATCACCGGCTAACTGAATAGACCTTGGGCCTTGAACAAACATTGAGGGCCTTGGGTTATCCACTGAGACTTCCTGGCTTCAGGTATCAGCATGGTAAGAGGG
The DNA here is from genome assembly GCF_001604975.1 of Cebus imitator. Classification (NCBI taxonomy): domain Eukaryota; kingdom Metazoa; phylum Chordata; class Mammalia; order Primates; family Cebidae; genus Cebus; species Cebus imitator. The sequence goes on along the minus strand of NW_016107808.1, from coordinate 2,153 downwards.
GATAGAGTAACGCGTGGGCTGTTAGAGCCCCTAGTTCAAGGATGTGACTCTTGGACAGCATTTCTGGACCTGGCCTGGACTACACAGGCACCCACTGCCCTGAAGGGCGTGTCCCAGTCCAGGCAGCATTTGCCATGAGCTGACTTAAGCACCCTTGGGACTTAAGGGAGTATCAGTGGTAGTGCTGCAGTACTCTCCATGGTCTGTAGCAGGGGTGACTAAGGGGTGAGGCTCCCTCGCCTTTGGAAAAGGAAGAGAAGTGTGGGAAGAACTGCTTCTTTTGGCTTGAGTCCCAGCTCAGCTGCAATACAATAGAACACCAGGTAGAGTTCTAAAATCTTTAACTAATTCCTGACTCCTGGATAGCACCTCTGAACTGACCTGCTGGAACTCACTGCCCTGAAAGGAAGGACACAGGCCTGGCTAGCTTTGTCACCTGCTGATTATAGAGCCTTAGGGCTTTGAGCAAATATAGGCAGTGGCCAGGGGGTGGTTACAGCAGGCCTTGGGCAAGACCCAGAGCTGTGCTGGCTTCAGGTCTGACCCACCACAGTCATGGTGTTGGTGGCCAGAGGAGTGCCTGTGTCACTCCACCCCCAGCTTTAGATGGCTCAGAACATGGAGAGAGAGACACAGTTTGTCTAGGAGAAAGTAAGGGGAGAGAACAAGAGTCTCTGTCTGATTACCCAGGGACTTCTCCTGGAACTTTTCCAAGACCATCAAGGTGGTACCTCTACAAGCATGCAAGAACTGCAGCATTAGTGGGCTTGGGGTGCACCCAAAAGCAGATACAGCTTAAAAGAAAACACCCAAGTATTTGCAAATATCTGGAAAACATTCTCAAGAAGCATGGGTGCAAACAAGCTCAGATAGTGAAGACTACAATAAATACCTAACTCTTCATTGACCAGACAGCAAAGAATATCTAATAGTATCAACACCACCCAGGAAAACATAACCTCACTGAATGAAGCAAATAAGCCACAGGGACCAATTCTGCAGAAGCAGATATGTGATCTTTCAAACAGAAAATTCAAAATACCTGTGTTGCTCAAACTCAAAGAAATTCACTATAATATAGAGAATTCAGAATTATATCAGATAAGTTTAACAATGAGTTTGAAATAATTAAAAAGAATCAAGCCGAAATTCTGGAGCTGAAAAATGCAAGTGATGGACTGTAGAATTTACCAAATTTTCTTAATAGCAGAATCAATCAAGCAGAAGAAAGAATTAGTAAGTGTGAAGACAAGCTATTTGCAAATATACAGTAAAGAAAGACAAAAGAATAAAAAGAGTAGAAATCAATGAAGCATGCCTACAGGATCTAGAATATAGCTTCAAAAGGACAAATCTAAGATTTAGTGGCCTTAAAGAGGAGATAGGAAAAAAAAACAACAACAACAACAAAAAAAAACCTATGGGTATGCAGTTTCTTCAAATGGATAATAATAGAGAACTTTCCAAACATAAAGAAAGGTATCAATATCCAAGTATAAGAATATTATAGAACACCAAGCATATTTAACTCAAAGAAGTCTACCTCAAGTCATTTAATAATCAAATTCCCAAAAAAAGCAAGGATAAAGAAGGGTTCTTAAAACAGAAAGATATGAGAAACAAATAACATCCTATGAATCTCCAATATGTCTGGCAGTAGACTTTTCAGTGGAAACCTTTCAGGCCAGGAGAGAGAGGCATGATATATTTAAAGTGCTGAAGGATAAAAATCTTTTGCCTTAGAATAATATATCTGAAAAAAAGATCTTTCAAACTTGAAGCACAAAACCGAGTGGTAAATGTAATTACTCAGGAGTAATTGTAAGCACAAAACTCAGTGGTAATTGTAAAACTGAATATTATAAAAATGTAATTGTAGTGTGTAAACTACTATTATTCTAAGTGGAAAGACTAAAGGATAAACAAATAAAAAATAATAACTACAGTTTTTCAAGACATAGTCATTACAATAAGATATGAATAGAAACAAGAAGTCAAAAAGCAGTGAGCGAAGTTAAGGCAAAATTTTTATTATTTTTATTTATTTATTTATTGTTTTTTTTGCTTCTTTGTTTCTTTATGCAACTAGAACTAAGTAGTTATCGGATTAAAATAATGGGTTATAAGATACTATTTGCAAGCCTCATGATAAC
>NW_016107807.1:1515715-1525195 GCF_001604975.1 Cebus imitator | reverse complement strand
ATAGGCATAGGCAAGAACTTCATAACTAAAATGCCAAAAGCAATGGTAACAAAAGCCAAAATAGACAAATGGGATCTAATTAAATGAAAGGGCTTCTGCACAGCAAAAGAAACCATCATATAGAGTGAACCAGCAACCAACAGAATGGGAAAAAATGTTTGCAAGCTACCCATCTGACAAAGGGCTAATATCCAGAATCTACAAAGAACTAAAACAAATATACAAGAAAAAAAATAACAACAACAACCCCATCAGAAAGTGTGAGAAAGATATAAACAGACACTTTTCAAAAGAAGACATTTACACAGCCAACAAACATATGAAAAATTGCTCATCATCGCTGGTCATTATAGAAATCCAAATCAAAACCATATTGAGATACCATCTCACGCCATGATTTTAAATGATCACGGTAGAATGGTGGTCATTAAAAAATCTGGAGATAACAGATGCTAGAGAGGATGTGGAGAAATAGGAATGTTTTTACACTGTTTGTGGGAGTGTAAATTAGTTCAACGATTGTGGACACAGTATGGCAATTCCTCAAGGATCTAGAAATAGAAATACCATTTGACCTAGCAATCCCATTACTGGGTATATACCCAAAGGATTATAAATTGATCTATTATAAAGACACATGCACACATATGCTTATTGTGGAACTGTTTACAATAGCAGACTTGGAACCAACCCAAATGCCCATCAAGGATAGACTGATAAAATGTGGCACATATATAACAGGGAATACTATGCAGCTGTAAAAAAGGATGAGTTCATGTCCTTTGCAGTGACATGGATGAATCTGGAAACCATCATTCTCATCAAACTGACAAAAGAAAAAATACCAAACACTGCATGTTCTCACCCATAAATGGGTGTTGAACAATGAGAACACATGTACACAGGGAGGGGAACATCACACATGTGGGTCTGTTGGGGGTGGGGGGGTAGGGGAGGCATAGTAGGGGGGTGGAGAGATTGGGGAGGGATAACATTAGGAGAAATACCTAATGTAAGTGACGTGGGTATGGAGGCAGCAAACCACCATGGCATGTGTATACCTATGTAACAATCCTGTAAGATCTGCACATGTACCCCAGAACTTAAAGTACAATTTAAAAAGAAATAAAAAAAGAAAAATAGCATTCTAGAGCTGAACAGGAACATAAACCTATAGATACAGTGAAGTAAATTGGAGCCCAGAAAGAGAAGTCACTCTTGTCCAATTTTAGACAGCTCTAGGGAGCCTCCTCATTTTCTCTTGAATGTTTTCCCATTCTATCCCTTTTGAGCCCTGGAGGCTAATAAAAGGTTAAGGAGCAGGGTGATAACAGAGCTAATAACCTCTTTAAATCATAAATTATTTAAAGTTTAAATGGTTTAAAAAACAGGATGACAAAAGAATACTTATTTTTAAATGACAACTGTATTTGTTGTGTTTTTATTTTTTCAAAATCAAGATAAAAAATTATCCTCTGTGAGATATAAACATCCAGTAAAATGTGAACAGTAGTAAGCTGACTGCCAGAATACATTTTGATCACCTATCCTACTCATTGGTAGTTTTGACCAGGGAAATGAGTTTTTATTTAGGTTTTTTAAGGACATGTTACTGCTACTTACCCAGAAATATATTGAAAATACATGCCGTTAATCTCAGAAGCAGGTATATCATATTAACAATCTGGTTTTTAAATGCTAGTTATCACATTGAGACAGGCTTTAACTTACCTTTAAATTTTAAAAAGGCTGGTGATACTAACACATCCAACTGGGCATAATTCTTACTTTTATGTTTTATAAATTTCCTATGGAAAACCTTTTCTTTTAAAAAATACTTATTGAGGTATAATGCATATACAAAAACTGCAAATATGTAATATGTACAATTTGATGTCTGGAAGTATGGATGTAACTGTGAAACCATCACTGCAATCAAGGTAATAGCTTTTAAAAAAACAAGAAAAACAGCGTTACCCCTTGAAATTGCCTTTTTTGATATGCCAACAGCAGTGGCCCAATAGCCAGGGTATTTTCAGCTCCGTGTCACCAAATTTATTTTGCTTTTGGAGAGTTTGACCTACCCTTGAACTTACCTATGCCATGCTGCCCAGCTTATTTCTTATGTTTCACCACTAAGAAACTAATTTTTTTTAGATTAACTAGAACCCTTGAAAAAGATTTAATGGTGTTTCGTCTGAGGTTTTTCTCATTTGGTAGGAATGAAAATAAGATAAAGGTAAGAATAAAGTGAGATTCCAATACAAAACAATCCCTTAGCTTTTTCTCATTTCCATTTTTCTTTGAAATGTATTTATAGTTTGTATCTCTGGAAGGTCTTTTTCATTACATGATGCATAAACATGAAGAATGTGTAGTGATATGCATGCTGTTTGTGGTTGGGTTGCTCTTTATGCTTATTTCTTGCCCTTGGCAAGAAATAAAAAGTGATTTTGCAGTTTTCTTCGCTGCCTTTTTATGAGTATAAAAATACTTACTCATAATATTTTTCATAGATCTTTTAGTAATGCAGTTGTCAAATAAAACCTTTCCTCTCTGGGTTGTTGATTTTATGGTCACAACCAGAAGGGGAGTAATTTCAATCACTTGACAACATATTAGGATTAAAGCAAAAAGAAGTAGGATCTTTGCATGTCTTCAAATATGCATTGTACACCAAATAAAGCAAGACTGATGAAAGTATTGATAAATATCTGCTGTTTTTTGTCTACCACATTTTTGTTGGAGCTCTTTAAGTTGTTAGAAAAAATCTAGACGCAGAGGCTGCCACCTGCTATTGCCCATAATACAGGCAGCCCAAAGCAAATGCTAAGAGTTTTATTGAATTTTTTTCTCAATTTGTTATTGCACCTGATCTCATTCATTGCAATAGATGTCACATGATGCAAACAGATAGAGGAAGGTGACTGAAATATAGATTACAAATGGCAAAATGAACATTTTATTGTGTTTTTATCTATTTTCTGAAGGATAATTGGTATTAAAACAATCTAGGATTGACATAAAGTATCCTCCAGTGCTAGTGGCCAGGGTTGCTTACTGCTTTGACTGTTTTATTAGTACCAAGGGATAAAAACACTAGGGAGACATTCCCATCTCCCCAACAAGTTGAAACTCAATTATCACAGTGTCTTTTGTTGCTATATATTTCCTTTGCAAATCTTTTATGTTCTGCTTGGGTCCTCAACATTGGTTATGTTATCAGAATTCACTTAACAGTTGCATTGTTCATCATCCCCCTTTTTGGTGAATGTCCACTCACTGTTATTCAAACTCTGCAGTTCAGTGGTTACCAGTCACCTCAAACAAGGCCATGCCTGATATAAGCATGATGAACAGTCTCTATAGCAGAAAGGGCCAAGAATAAATTTGAGTAATTCTGTAGATGACGTAATTGTTCAAGTATACTGGAAGAGTTAAAAATGATGTTAAAAAATGGAAGCACCATGGAAAAAGAAAAAGATGACCTTTTAGCTGCACAGATGAGATGGATACCCAGTGGTTGCATTCTTAGTGTATTCGTCCATTTTACACTGCCATAAAAATAATACTGAGACTGGGTAATTTATAAAGGAAAGAGGTTTAATTGACTCACAGTTCCACATGGCTGGGGAAGCCTCAGGAAACTTACAATTATGGTGGATGGGGAAGCAGCCACCATCTTCACAAGGCAGCAGGAGAGAGAAGAGTAAAGAGCAAAGGGGGAAGTGCCTCTTATAAAACCATCAGATCTCATGAGAACTCCTTCACTATTATGAGAACATCATGGGGGAAACTGCCTCCATGATCCCATCAATTTCCACCTGGTACCTCCCTCGACACATGAGGATTATGGGGATTACAAATCAAGATGAGATTTGGGTGGGGACATAGAACCAAACCATATCACTTGATGACACAAAGTATTGTGTTTTGAGTTTCATGTGAAAATTCTCTGGAGACATTGGGTGTGTGTTTCTGATGTTTAATTCAAATATTACTCATATAACTTTGTGGAAAGTGGTGACTGTATTAGGTATATTTTATGTAATCTTGGAAATCTTGGGGGACTAAAGTGAGGAATAGGCCTCCTATTCTTGAGGGTTTATATAAAATGCACAATTGTATCAGTGACTCAAAACAAACCCATAGTATAAATACTGATGGGTAGAACAACACCCATTCTGTTTTCTTTCCACTCAAACAGAGGAAAGATTAAATTCCTATCATGTTGTGTATTATGTATATATAATATAAATTCAACTCCTATATTATACTACGTTTAAGTTCACACAAAGTAAGAAAAAAAAAAGAGATCTGTCTTTGTCATCTTTATGAAGGACTAAATCTCTCCTCATCTCACAAATGTGTCAGAGGAGAATAGATGATACCATAGGAGAGCACAATGCAAATCTATCTTCATTGTTGAAAAATATCTTAAATGCTTCTGAGAACAGCTTTGATTAGCAGGTGGATTAGCAAATGGCAATTCCTTATCATTGGTGTCATAGGAACTGCCACAGGAAGAGAGTGGTAAATGGCTAGAAAGTACAAAGTTCCAGGAAAGCTTTTCCCAGACCATGAAAACCATCAATATGCTAGTACAACACAGATGAAAGAGGAGAGGTGTTGGTGTCTGGGGTAGAAAGAAATGAAGTAGGATTGTGTTCTTGGTTTGGCTCTTGGCTTGGCTGTTTTTGGTCGATAGGAATGCTAGAGAAGTTCGTATGTTGATTTTGGGTCCGGAAACATTTGCCGTATACAAATGGACTAATACAATATATTATTTAATTTTTTTAAAAAAACAACCTCTGGACTTGCTGGTCTGTTGAATGGTTTTTTGTGTCTTGATCTTTCTCAGTTCAGCTTGCTTATTTCTTGTCTTCTGCCAGCTTTGGGGTTGGTTTGATTTTGGTTCTCTAGTTCTTTTAGTTATGATGTAAGGTTGTTAATTTAAGATATTTCTGCTTTTTTGATGTGGGCATTGCCCAAAAGAATAAAATACCTAGAAATATAGCTAACCAAGGAGTTCTAAAATCTCTATAATGATAATTAAAAAACACTGCTCAAAGAAATCACAGATGACACAAATAAACAGAAAAACATTTCACGTTCATAGATTCGAAGAAATACTTTCATTAAAATGGCAATACTGCCCAAAGCAATGTACAGATTCAGTGCAATTCCTCTCAAACTACCAATGGCATTTTTCACAGAACTAGGTAAACCTATTTTAAAATTCATGTGGAACCAAAAAAGAGGCTGAATAGCCAAAGCAATCCTAAACAAAAAGAACAAAGCTGGACACATCATGTTTCCTAATTTCAAACTATAATACAAGGCTACAGTAACTAAAGTGCATGACACTGGCGCATAAACAGACATGTAGACCAATGGAACAGAATAGAGAACCCAGAAGTTAGGCAACACAACTACAACCTTCTGATCTTTGACAAAGCTGACAAAAACAAGCAATGAGGAAGCTAGTGTTTATTCAATAAATGGCACTGGGTAACTGGCTAGCCATATGCAGAACACTGAAACTGAACCCCTTCCTTATACCATATATACAAAAATCAACTCAAGATGTATTAAACACTTAAATGTAAAACTCAAACCTACAAAAATCCTGTAAGATAACCTAGGCAATATCAATTTGCACATAGGAACTAGCAAACATTTCATAACAAAGATGCCAAAAGTAACAGCAACAAAAGCAAAAATTGACAAATGGGATCTAATTAAACTGAAGGGATTCTACACAGCTAATGAAACAATTATAGAGTAAACAGACAATCTACAGATTGCGGGAAAATTTTTGCAAACCATGCATCTGACAAGGGTTGCATATCTAGCATCTATAAGAAACTTAAATAAATTTTTTTAAAAAAATTTCATAAGTGGGCAAAAAACATGAATGGATACTTTTCTAAACAAGACATATGGTAGCAAAGAAGCATATGTAAAACAGCTCAATATCACTGATCATTAGAAAAACGCAAGTCAAAACCACAATGGATACCATCTCCTACCATCTTCGGAGATACATACCATCTCCCCAAAATGGCCATTATTAGAAAGTTAAAAAAACAATAGATGTTGGCGAGGTTGCAGAGAGAAAGGAAGATTTATTCACTGTTAGTGGGAGTGTATATTGGTTTCACCATTGTGGAAAGCAGTGTGACAGTTTCTCAAGGTGCTAAAAACAGACCTACCATTTGACCCAGCAACCCCACTACTTGGTATATACTCAATGAAATATAAACTATTCTATCATAAAGACACAGGCATGCATATGTTCACTGCAGTGCTATTCACAATAGCAAAGAAATGTAATCAACCTAAATGCCCATCAATGGCAGACTGGATAAACAAAATGTGATACATATATACCATGGCATGTTACCCAGCTATAAAAAAGAATGACATCATGTCCTTTGCAGACCCATGGATGGAGCTGCAGGCCATTATCCTTAGTAAAGTAATGCAGGAACAGAAAAACAAATATCACATGTTCTCACTTCTAAGTGGGAGCTAAATGATGAGAACACATGGACACAAAGAGGAGAACCAGAGACACTGGGGCTTGTCAAAGTGTGGAGATTGGGAGGAGGGAGAAGAGCAGAAAAATAACTAGTAGGCACTGGGCTTATTACCTGGGTGACAAAATCATCTGTACAACAAACCCCCATAACACGAGTTTATCTATTCAACAAACCTGCACACGTCCCCCTGAACTTAAAAGAATAGTTTTTAAAAAAAGGGGACAAAGTGAAACCTGATCATCAGTCTGACCTTTTAATATCATAGTTTATTTTTTATTGTGTATTTAGTAATTTAAAATCATTTATCTTCTTGTGTACAGTTTGGTCACCATTGACTAGAAGATAAACACTCTGAAGGGACAAACATACTCTGTGTTGTTCATAGCTTGTTTTTAATCCCATAATGTGTCTTCCACTGATTCTGAGGTAAATACTGTCTCATCATTCTTACAGTCTTCATCTTATAAATATGAAAAACAAGAATCAAATATATTAAGTGGCTTGCCAAGTTAATTTATTAATTTGCGTCTTGATTTTGTATAGATATAATTTAACAAGAATATAATAAAAATGTAAAAAAAAATCACAGAAGTGAAATTTCAAAATAGAGGAAAGCAAAGGTAATGATAAAACAAAATGAAGCCAGAAGTGAGGTTACAATTGCTAAGCATAACAAGTGCTGTGGATGAGATCCAACTTTGTCTCTAAACTTTTTATAATCTACCACACAAAGAAGATCTTGATAAATTATTTCGAAAACTGTCTATAATAAGCAGCAGAGCTTAGAATACCCAATTAATGCAACATTCCTGCCTTGCAACATATCATTCAGTCAACCCTTTGCTTAACATTTTATTGAGAGGTAGGAAATTATATATAAACTCCATCCTGTCTCTCTGCCTTACAGCAAGTCTGTGTATGTCATAATGCTTCCATAGATGTCTCAGAAACACTGAGAATGCTAAAGGAGCAATGATAGATCAGGTCTCTGTCGTTGTCTCCTGGTTTACTCTCTGGGCCACTGTGTCTAGGAAATGTGATGATCATATGTAGCCATTTCTGGGCAAACCTTCAATATCACAAATAAATGTGCTCTTCAAAAGGTGGGAAAATACACTGAGAATGTTAAGTGAGGAAGATTACAATACAATCTTCAAAGTAACTGCTTAAATTTCACATAAGCTTGTAGATCTCTGGAATTATATAAGTCTAACTTTAAATCAGTGAGGCAATGGATGTGGAAAATTGCCCTCAGCATATTCCTTTATTTTTATTTTATTTAAGGATAAGATATTGCTATATAACTACGTATTCTGTGAATTATATAATTAATTAAATGTTGATCTGCAAAAATATACTATTCAGAGGATATTTGAACAGTGTTTTAACCTTCCATTTAGGTCTTACCTTAGAGTACTGATGTTGTGTAAATGCTATTTAGCAAGATGTATGAAAATATTTTCTGATTATATTATTTCTTTTGTTTCATTCAAATTTAAACAACTTTATCATTTAGCTCCCACTTAGAAGTGAGAACATGTGATACTTGTTTTTCTGTTCCTGCATTACTTTACTAAGGATAATGGCCTCCAGCTTCATCCATGGGTCTGCAAAGGACACGATGTCATGTGTAGAAAAACACACCCCAAAGTATTTTCAGCTCATACTTCGTGATTTTCACTTTATGCATAACTTATTCATGAATTAAGACAGTCTCACTCTGTCACCCAGGCTGAGTGTAATGATGCAATCACAGCTCACTCCAGACTTGGCTTCTCTGCCTCAAGTGATCCGCCCATCTCAGCCTCCTGCGTAGCTCGGACTGCAGGCACACCACTAACCCTGGCTAAGTTTTGACTTTTTGTACAGATGGAGTCTCACTATGTTGCCCAGGATGATCTTGAGTTCCTGGGCTCAAGTTATCCTGCTGCCTTGACCTCCCAAAGTGCTGGAGCCACAGGTGTGAGTCACCACTCCTGGCAAACACTAACATATTTCTATAACTTAGTGACTTAAACTACATTGGAAGATACAATTTGCAGGGTTTTGTTTTATTTCTTTCTCTAAATGTTATACAGCATCTTCTGTGTTTCAATACACACAGTACTTCATTTAATCTTATAAGACAGTCATTATTACATAACTTATTTTAAATATTCAGAGAGGTCAAATATCTTGTTTAGTTTTCACTGTCCCCCCTTTCTTACATATTGGTCTCTGCATGTGAACGTATGAGTTTATGTTTTCTGTGTTAAGCTCTTAATTGATCATCTGTCTCTCTCAGCACTACCAAATACACCCAGAGCAATGAATCATCAAAATAGGGACTGCAAAGCCAGAGATGGTTAGGATTCAGGGATCTGCAAAAACAGCACTCACGATCCCTTATCTCTGCTTCAACTGGGGCCATTTTGCTTTTACCCATTTTAAATATTGGGGCTCTACATAATTTTTTTTTTTTGTTTAAAATGAATGCTTCTTATCTCCAGAAAGATAGCAAGCAGGGCTAGAGGTTGAGATTAGGAGTATTTCCATATACATTGAATAGGGTTTCAGGGTATGGTTTTAGGCCAAGCCTAATGTGGAACCTAAGATTTTCATGGTGTAAAAACCAAAGGCTCAAAATAGCAAAGACCTAAGAAGCCATTACAGATTCATTCAGAAAAAAAAAAAACACAAAAAACTGCTTTACATATCATTTGATTTTCAACTTTATGTTTTTTTGGATTATATAGGGCTGTCTAGGTTGGCCAAACTCTTTCAAAGATCTATGTTTAAGAATGAACCCAGGGTTGAACTAATTTACACTCCCACCAACAGTGCAAAAGTGTTCCTGTTTCTCCACATCCTCTCCAGCATCTGCTGTCTCCAGATTTTTTAATGTTCGCCATTCTTACCGGCGTGAGATGGTATCTCAATGTAGTTTTGATTTGCA
>NW_016107807.1:1490914-1514280 GCF_001604975.1 Cebus imitator | reverse complement strand
AACATCATATTGTATACCTTAAATATACACAATAAAATTTTTTTTAAAAAGAGATGTTAATTACTTAAAAATGAATTAATGTATTTACGTATAAATGAAAATACTTGTCTAATTCTAAATGTATTCAAGCCAAGACACAATCTGAAAATATTTCTAGATAAGTGAATGCAAAATACAAAAACATGAGTAAACATATATAAATATGTTTACATGCATATGAGTAAACATATGTTACTCAAGAAATATGAGCATGAGGAATAATGAGGCCCAGAAACTAAGAAATTAACTCAGTAGCCCAAGGAAGAAAGAGATTCAGTGGGTAATACAGTGTCATTTTTTTTGGTGAAAGGAAGCAAACAATTTAAACTACTAAAACAACTGTTTCCTTGACACTGAATTGTAAGGATATATGGGGGGAAACTTATCTTCAAATTCTGTCACTAAATAAATACAGCAATGTTTTTCAAATCGGTGATACTTAAACAGATTCTCCAAAAAAGCTGAGTGTCACATCAAATCAAATTTCACCACAGGCATTTCAGTGGGAACAAGGGAAACTAGTTCAGCAAGACTAAATGGTCACACAATAGAGGTCTAAAATTGAGAGTACTTGGGGGAGGGAGTTCATGAGATCCTTTAGTATGTTTTTCTCAAATTTGAACCCTAGGCTTATACTATGAATTTATTTTGGTTCATTAAGAAGGAAGGGTCAGGGAGGGAACAAAAATCCACTAAGAAGCATAAAACAAGATTAGAAGCTTTTTACTTCTGTCCCAAGTATCAATATTTCCCCATAAAACTTCATATTCTTTATCTTTGAGGGTACCACAGATTGGATAGGCATAGTTTGGGGTCAGAAACACTCTTTATCATGCAGATAATAAGAGCATGGTTAATTTGAAAAGCAGCATTAAGGATTGAAGCTGAAATTAAGACCTCAAAAAACAGTTGACCAGAAACATTAGCTCGAAAGTACAGAAGAGAGTGGCAATAACCAGTATGAGGTGATTAAACACGTGACAGGCCAGGGAACAGTCACGTGCATAGCAGAGTATGGTAGGCATCTGCAGGACATATTGTTATGGAAGCTTGCAAGTTTTATACGGAGCTCACTGGTATTTTCTATAAAAAGGCCACTGATTTTTTTTTTTTAATTTTCAATTTTTGTGGGTACATAGTAGGTGTATATATCTATGGGGTGCATTAGATACTTTGATACAGCCAGGCAATGAATAATAATAACATCATGGTAATTGGGGTATCCATCCTCTCAAGCATGTCTTCTTTGAGTTACAAACAATCCAGCAACTTTTAAAGGCAATGAAGCTTGCTTCATATATCAGGCATTAAGGAAATTCATAAATATTTACTTTGAATGTATATTCACATATTTAGTTTGAATGTATATTTCATGAGAAAAGAGGCTGTCTTATTTATCACTAAATGTCCAGTGAGAATCACATTGCTTGACAATTATAAGATAGTAAAAAATGTCTGTTGAAGGACAGAATTACTACTCCTATGTTTTTTTATTTAATAATAGCTACTTTACAAGAATGGAGAGATGCCATTATCCCTATATTATGAGTGAGGATGTAAGACTCAGAACATTTAAATAACTTATACATGTTTCAGACTCATCCATCCACTTAATAAATAGCAGTGTTGTCATTTGAAGGCAAGTCTGTATTATGCCAAAGCCCATTATGCAGCACTCTCTCCTTATCAAGCGAACACAGTAAATACACACAATGCAGAAATCACAGTGTCAGGTATTTCAGGTGCTGCAAAAATAAGATAAGGTCCCGATCCTCTGAAGCAAGAAAAACAAAGAGTCATACAAAATTAAAACACAAACCTTTTATTCAGATCTAAGGATATTGAAAACAATCACAATATTTTTTCTCTTAATGGGGTAGCACAAAGTTTTTCTCTTAATGGGAGAGGATCTGAAGTTTTGTTTTTCTTTTTTATTTTTTGAGATAGAATTTCACTCTTGTTTCCCAGGCTGGAGTGCAATGGCACAATCTCGACTCACTGCAACCTCTGCCTCCTGGGTTCAAGCAATTCTCCTGCCTCAGCCTCCCGAGTAGCTGGGAGTACAGGCACGCACCACCATGCCTGGCTAATATTTTAGTATTTTTAGTAGAGACGGGGTTTCACCATGTTGACCAGGATGGTCTCGATCTCTTGACCTTGTGATACACCCGCCTCGGCCTCCCAAAGTGCTGGGATCTAAAGTTTTTGATGAGAAACTTGCAAGACTGACAATAGAAGTAATTAAAGAGTCTGATGGCCCACATGAACGTGGGAGGTGTGGTAGGGAGAATTTTGGCTCTCATGGCCTTTTCTATGTCTTTTCTCTGCTGTGAGTGTCAAAATGGGCCTTACAGAGGTAATTAAGTTTCAGTGGCAATAAAATAATATTATCCTGGATCATCTGGATACAACCAATATAATCACATGAGCGACTCCTTTTACCTCCATTTGTGGAGATCCAGGTTTGTTTACTGAATCTTTTCTTGCTCTTTGGTTATACTGGCAATAATGATGAGGTCTGACATATATACATCTTTCATCTTTTTATGGGATCAGCTTTTTTGTTAATTCCCTCAAATGTTTATGTTCCATGCCATTTATTTTGCCCTTAATTATATTTTTACCTTTTATTCTTTTCTGATTTATTCTTTTTATTTCTTTAAACCTTAATTCATTGAAAAGTTGTAATTTTCCCACATATTCCAATTTTCAAACCTATACATTTCTCTCTAAGATGGATTCTAGATTTATTTGTCAATGTTGATGGATATTGGTATTATTGTTATTAAACTCAAAATATCTCAGAATTTACATTAGAATTGTTTAGTGTTTTTCCTCTCAACATATAGAATTTAAAAAATTTCCCTATTATTTTCTAAGATTGTCATTTGAGTTATATATTGCTACATAAAACACAAACATTTATTATGTTCAATGATGCTGTGGGACATGAATTTAGACAGGGCACAGGAGGAATGTCTTGCCCCTTCTCTATGATTATTAGAGAGTCAGATTGGAAGAATTTAATGACTGGGGCTGAAACAGTTAAAGGGTTTTTTTTTACTCATATGTGTAGCACTTAAGCTGTGATGTCCTAAAGGCTGGTCTTAGCTTCTAAAGTAGACTATAGTACTATAGTAACTATGCATAGTTAGGCTTAGGCCTGGTGACTTCCAAAAGAAATCATCCCAAGAGGTAGCATCCAGAGAGCAAGAATTCTAACAGACCTAAATGGACTCCGCTTGCCTTTTTTGACCTGTGCTCAGAAGGCACATAAAGTGAAATCCATGATACTCTATGGGTTGAAACCATCACAGGATAACCCAGATTCAAGGAGTAGGAGATAATGCTCACCTCCTGATTAGGGGAGTCTCTGTATCTGTGTTCATGTTTAAAAAGTGTCCCAATTGTACCATGTTTAAAAACACATATTTCTGGGTGATGTGAAATATTCTGTTTGTGTCTTACACATTTTCCCATACCTTTACTGTCATCTATTTTGTATTAGTGTTATATCTTTTAAAAACAGTGTTATAAGGTTATTTGTTTATTTAACATTAGACACTGCCTTTTGATTGCTTCACATTAATACTGTAGGTACAGATCCATGTGTCCAGGCTTGAGCACTGTTTTAGTTGTGACTTTGTTTATTTGCTTGTTTTTTTCTGCATGCATTGTTTTATGAAGGCTCTGAGTTTTCTGAAGCTGGTGTCTGGACAGCCAGTAGAAGTCTAAGTTTGTAAGTGCAACTGAGGAGGTGCCCTCAAGTTAAGCCTGACTCATCCCACCGTGATCACATCTCTGCCTTGGGGCTCTCTAGGGCAATATAGAGAAAATTAATGGGTATACACAGAATCATCTACCCCAGCCTATCCCTCTGTCTTGGGTTCTTTTCCTCTTCATGCTGAGATCCAAGCACTTTGTATATGTCTGCAAGGATTTCTCAGGCATTTATTTCAGGTGTGGATTGTGTGTATGAGGCCTTTCAATATCTTGACTTCTTCTTTGTTGCCTCTTTGGTTGGGTTTGGAGAAGAAGCCCACACTAGTTTAACATCTTGTCTTGAAATCCTCAGTTTCATAAAGGTAAATTTATCTAATTTTAAAAATATCATTACTATTTATTTTATAGAGAAACAGTCTTGCTATGTTGCACAGGCTGGTCTTGAACTCCTGGCCTCAAGAGATCTTTCTGCCTTAGTATTCCAAAGTGGTGTTATTACAGTTGTGATCCACTGTGCTCAGCCTTATCTGATGTTTTAAAGCAGTTATAAATGCAATGCTATATTATGCAAATGCTCCTTAGCTTAGAAAATCCAGTCAGTATAAATGAGGGCAAATCTCTCTTACCTGTGCGCAGTGCTTTATGGGTTTTATATTATTAGTCTGCAGAACAGTATCATGACATAGTTATAAATAAGTAAATAAGGAAGTTACATTACTTGGCTATAAATGGAGCTAGTAAGAAACAGATGGAGCTCCAATAAAAATCCTTTGACTCCCCAAATTTCATTCTATTACACTCTGTCAGTGCTAATCTTAGCAGCAATTTGCTTAGTCACAAAAATAAAGCCACTGATATGGCATGGTTCTGTGTCCCTAACTTGCTTTTGATATCAAAATATCATCTTGAAATGTAATCCCTACCTGTAGAGAGAAAAGTGACTGGATTATGGGGGCAGTTTCCCCCATGCTGTTTTCATGATAGTAAGTGAATTCTCACAAGTTGATGGTTTTATAAATGGTAGTTTTTTTCTGTGCTGTCTCCTCTCTCCTGTTGCTTTATGAAGAAGGCACCTCCTTCCCTTCTCCATGACTGTAAGTTCCTTGAGGCCTCCCAAGCCATGCGAACTACAAGTCAATTAAATCTCTTTCCTTTAAGCATTACCCAGTGTTGGGTATTTCTCTGTAACAGTGTGAGAACAGAATAATCCAGTAAACTGGTAATGGAAGTTTGGGGAACTGCTACAAAGACACCCAAAAATGTGGAAGTAACTTTGAAACTGGGTAAGCTGTTCCAGTCAGAGGAACTTTGACTGAGGAAGAGGTCAAAGTTTGAGACAGTGGTTGGAATAGTTTGGATGGCTCAGAAGAAGACAGGAAGATATTGGAAAGTTTGAAAAGTCCGAGAGTCTTATTGAATGGTTTTAACTAAAATGCTGATAGTGATCTGCCCAATGAAGTCCAGGCTGAGGTCATCTCTGATGGAAATGAGAAACTTATTGAGAACTGGAATGAGTCACTCTTGCTATGCTTTAGCAAAGACACTGGCAGCATTGTGCCCCTGCCCTAGAAATCTGTGAAATTTTGAACTTGAGAGAGATTATTTAAGGTATCTTGCAGAAGAAATTTCTATGTGGCAAAGCATTCAAGAGGAAGTAGAGAATAAAAGTTCAGAAAATTTGCAGCCTGTCGATGCAATAGAAAAGAAAAATCCATTTTCTGAGAATAAATTAATGCCCTCCGCAGACATTTGCATAAGTAATGGGGATCCAAATGTTAATCAGCAATACAATGGGGAAATGTCCCCAGGGCATGTCAGAGACCTTTACAGAAGCCCCTCCCATCACAGGCCTGGAGGCCTAGGAGAGGAAAATGGTTTCCTGGGCCAGTCCCAGAGCTCCCCTGCTCTGTGCAACCTTGGGACATGGTGCCCTATGTCCTAGCTCTGCTTCAGCTCTAGTTGTGGCTAAAAGGGGCCAAGGTACAGCTCAAACCACTGCTTCAGAGGGTGCAAA
Source organism: Cebus imitator (assembly GCF_001604975.1). Lineage (NCBI taxonomy): Eukaryota > Metazoa > Chordata > Mammalia > Primates > Cebidae > Cebus > Cebus imitator. The sequence continues at coordinate 1,508,504 of NW_016107807.1, read as the reverse complement.
CCCCAAGCCTTGGCAGTTTCTATGTGGTTTTTAGCCTATGGGTGCACAGAAATAAATAACTGAGGTTTGTGAACCTCTGCTTAGATTGTAGAGGATGCATGAAAACACTTGGATGTCAAGGTAGAAGTTTGCTGCAGGTGGGGGAACCCTTGTGGAGAAACTCTGCTATGGCCTTGCGGAAGTAAAATGTGGGGTTGGAGCCTCCACCAGAGTCCCCACTGGGACACTGCCTCGTGGGGCTTTTAGAAGAGGGCTATCATCCTTCAGACCCCAGAATGGCAGATAAACCGAAAGCTTGCACTGTGCAACTGGAAAAGCCACAGACACTCAATGCCAGCCCATGAAAGCAGCTGAGAAGAAGGCTGTACACTGCAAAGCCACAGCGGTAGAGCTGCCCAAAGCTGTGGGAGCAAACCTGTTACGTCAGCATAACCTAGATGTGAGATATGGAGTCAAAGGAGATCATTTCCAAACTTTAAGGTTTAATGACTGCCTTATTGGATTCTGCACTTGAACTGGGCCTGTAGCCCTTTTGTTTTGGCAAATTTATCCTATTTAGAATGGGTAATTTTACCCAATGCCTATAATATCCCACTATATCTAGGAAGTAACGAACTTGCTTTTGATTTTATAGGCTCATAGGTGGAAGGGACTTGCCTTGTCTCAGGTTAGACTTTGGACTTGGATTTTTGGGTTAATGTTGAAATAAGTTAAGTATTTGAGGGACTGTTGGGAAGTCATGACTGGTTTTAAAATGTGAGGACATGAGTTTTGGGAGGGGCCAGGTATGGAATCATATGGTTTGGCTCTGTGTTCCCACTGAAATCTCACCTTGAACTGTAATCCCCATAGTCCTCATATGTCAAGGGTGGGACCAGGTGGAGGTGATTGAATCACGGGGGCAGATTCCACTATGCTGTTCTGATAATAAGTAAGTCTATGAGATCTGCTGGTTTTATAAACATCTGGCCTTTCCCTTGCTTGTGCTTATTTCCCTTTCACATTCCACTGTGACTGTAAATTTCCTAAGGTCTCTCCAGCCATGCTGAACTGTGAGTCAATTAAAACTCTTTCCTTTATAAATTACCCGATGTCTTTATTAGCAGCGTGAGAATGGACTAATACAGAAATCATGCCATTGAAAATACAGACATGTCAAAAATAACAGCCAAATTGAAGAGACACTCACTGAGTAAATATGGAATAATTTCAACTTTAAGGTAAGCCATGAAATCCATGAATCCTCACTGATATAAAGTAATATCAAAAAATATATAACAAAATCATTAGAACCTCATTAAATATCAGTACTGCCACCTTGATCTTGGATGTTCCGGCCTTCTGAACCATGAAAAATAATTGTTGCTTATGCCACCAAGCTATGATAATTTGTTATAGCAGTCTAATCTAATGCACAACACAATTTTTTTTGATACAAGTTTTCCTTCTGTCTCTTAGGCTGTAGTACAGTGGCAGAAGCATGGGTCCCTGCAGCCTCAGCCTCCTGGGTGTAAGCAATCTTCCCTCTTTAGCCTCCACTGTAGCAGGCACATGCCACCATGAACAGCTTTTTTTTTTTTTTTTCTTTAATTTTTTGTAGAGACAGGATGTCACCATGTGAATTCCTGAGCTAAGGTGACATAAGCCAGTGAACCCTGCCAACATAACACACTTTGAAATAACCAAAAAGACAAGGAAAAGTCAAAAGAAAATTAGAAAAATGACATCAACCCAAAGCACAGCAATACAAGAAGATATAGATAAAATCAGACTATATCAAAAACAACAAAAACACCAACACCCTGTGCACACAAGGACACAATCAACAATGTTAAAAGGCAACGGAGAGTGGGAGAAAAATCTTTTTAAAAAAGTCATATATCTGATAAGGAGTTACTAATCTGAATATATAATTAACTACAACTTAACAATGAAAGCAGATTTGAAAATGGGAAAAGGACTTGAACAGGCATTTCCCCAAAGAAGATATACAAATGGTCAATAAGCACATGAAAAGACACTCAACATCACTACTCATTAGAAAAATGCAAATCAAACCATGAGACAACATTTCACACTCATTTGGATGGCTGTTACCAGAAAAGAAAAAAACAAAGAGAAAATACTAGTGTTGCTAATGATGTGAATAAATTAAACACTTGTATACTATTGATGGGAGTATAAAATAGAGGACATTATGATCACTCCTCAAAAAAGTAAAAATATAATTACAATATGTAATCCTGCAATTTCACTTATGAACATACACTCAAAAGAATTAAAAGTAGGAACTCCAATATGTGAGCACTCATGCTCTTAGCAACATTATTTACATTAACCAAAGGCTGGAGGCAACCCAAATGTCCACTGATGAATAAGCAGATGAACAAACTGTGGTATTTAGATACAATGAAATTTCATTCAGCCTTAAAAAGAAAGGAAATTTCTGATATATGCTACAGCTTGATTAAACCTTTAGGACATTATGCTAAGTAAAATATGCCAGTCACAAAAACACAAGTACTATATAATTACCTTTGTATGAGGTACCTGGGTAGTCACATTTACAGAGACAAAAAGTAAAAGGGCAGTTACCAGGGGCAGGAGTTGGGGAAAATGAGGTTATTTAATGATCACAGATATCAGTTTTGCGTGATGAAAATAAGTCTGGTGATAAACAGTGGTAATGGTTGAATACCAATGTGAATATACTTAATACCATTGAAGTGTACATTTAAAAATATCCCTTTCATTGTCATAAAATAATTTTAAAAACATTTCAGGACATATGCTTGAATACAACATATCAGCTGAAGATATAAGATACAGCTAATAAAATCACTGAAAGGAAAATGTGTAGCTTTAAACATACCTGTGTCACTGAAAGGCAAATGCGTAGCTTTAAACATACCTATATCGCCTATATCAGAATGTTTCACAGTGCACAGAATTGTGCAAACCTACCTGAAGTAGGAAGAAGCTGAGAGACTGAAGAAAAGGGCTGACAAATCAGGTTTCTTAGAAAGAAACATTTAATAAGGACTTATGGACAGCCATGATCTGTGTCCCAGGTGGTGAGACAAGGTGGTGGATTCTTATGCCATTTCTCCCCCAGGCTAAGGCCTTATGTCTCATCAGTGAGAGGTGGTTCAGAAGTGTATGTAGGACAAAGGAAGTATGACAACATCAAATCTGTTTGATCTAAAGGCAGGGTTTACTGAAAGTAAGGGCTCTTATACAAGGAATAATAGATACACTGGAAACCTTAGAGGCCTTCTTGAAATAGGAGTTAATCAGAAACCAAGGTAGTGGATTAGCATCCAAGATGGAGTTGCTTTAGCCTCCACATAGAAGAAAAGAAACTTATAAAATCAATGATCTACGTTTTCACTTTTAAAAGCTAAAAAAATGATATAATTAAAGCCCAAATAAGTAGAATAAAGAAAACAATAAAGATACAATCAAAAACCAAAAACATACAACTGATCAACAGTAGGGAAAAATTACTATTAGATGCATTGGTTCTCTAAAAATATGAATACAATTTTTAAAACCCTAGTAAAACTGCTAAAAATAAAGAGAACAAAATTAGCAATGTCAGGAATAAAAGAGGCTCTACAGATATTAAAAGTTTAATAAGACTATAATGAATAAGAATAGAACTTTCTCAAATAAATATAGAACAGAAGTTGGCAGACAATGGACCATTAGCCAAATTCAATTCCAAATTTGTTTTTGTAAAAATGTAATGGTATTATTGGAACACGGTCATACCCATTTTTATATATATCATCTATGGTTGCTTTAACACTACAACAGCAGTTGGGTAGCTACAACAAAGACCATATAGTCCACAGAGACTAAAATATTTATTATATGTTATTTTTTAAAAAATAGTTAACCAACCCCTTTACCCACAAAAATCCATAGCTAATATATTAATATATAACATATTAATACATTAAGTGTTAATATGCATGGAACGATTTTTTTCTGAGATCAGTAACAGGGCATAAATATATTTTTCATTCTCTCTCTTTAAAATCGTACTAGAGGTATTGCCAGGATAATAAGGCAAGGAAAATAAAGAAACTCATCATAATTACAAAGAAAGAAAAGAATGTTATTTGAATGCAACTTGATTATTTACATGAATAAATACTAGAATAAGTGAATTTAGTAATCTGTCAATATGAAATATCAATTTACAAAAAGCAACATTTCTTCTCTATAATAGCAATGCACAATAGAAAAGTTTGAAAACCTACTATTCAATAAAATTAAAAATATAACATATTTATGATAAATTTAATAAAAGAGATGTCAACCCTCTATAACGAAAACTACAAAACATTACTCAGAGAAATCGTAGAAGACTTAAATTGAAAGATACATTGTGCTCATATATTGGAAAACTCAAAAAGATAAGAGGTCAACTGGTTTCATATTGATCTATAGATTTAGACAACCTACCCTGCAAAGGAACCACAGCAGTGGTTATTTTAGAAATTGACAAGTTGATCCAAAAATCTATATAAGAATAAAATGTATCTAAAGTAACCAAATATTTTTGAAATAAAAAACAAATTTGGGTGAGTTATACCATTTCAAGACTTACTATGAAACTACAGTAAATGAGACAATGAGGAAATGGTGTAGAGAGAAATAAATCAATCAATTAAATAGAATAGGGATTTTTGAACAAGAGCAAGTTATATATATACAAGTATTTTAATAAAGTCTCCAAGGTACTTCAAGGGAGGAAAGGTGGCTTTTTCAATAAATGGGTATCTCTATAGAGAAAGAGAAAAACATGATCCTCAAATTAATTCAGAATGGACTTCAGACCAAAATCAGTTTTGAATAAATATCGCCGACTTATTCATCACAAATTTGCATGGCTTTTTAAGCGTTATTCTTTAGGCTGTTAAAGGGACCAGTCAGTTGCCAAATACTCCCATTACAATAGGCATAACTATAAAAAATATTATTTTAAATGCATTGGTAGTGGTTCCACGACATTGGTTTTCTCTCAGGATGTCTACCATGTTTTTAGCGATTTGACCTACCATTTTTAAAACCTAAGAAAATGTAAAAGAAAGTGTCTTAGGAAAAACCCTGAGTAAGATGTGATTAAATGTGATATACCATAGATAATTTACAATACCAGCCTCACAATAACGAACACTCTTATAATAACATTTTCAACAATGTCCCAGTCTTCTGCTAAGGATTCCCTTGGAGACTACTGTATTCTCAAAGGTAAGAAAATAGAAATAAAGAAATACAATTAATAAATGTTAATCTTTATTTTTGTACACTCCAGGAGAAGCCTTAATGTCATAATTATTTAAAACAATTGCTATTGTTTCATATTTAAATAATAACTTTAAAGACAGAATTATGATTGCTAATTTCGCCTGCGAAAATAAAAATTCTATTGAAATTTATGTTAAGTCCACTCTGCCCTCCATGTGGGAGTTTGAAGATTATTTTCTGACTGTCAGATAAGAATTTCTGTAATGATTTAATTTGTGTTTTAGAATGGCCTGCACACTGACCCTGAATCTAGAAATCACCTTTGTTTCTTTTAGGGAACAATCTTCAAGCAGTTATACAACCCAACTGGTTATTCAAGAAGTCTACATAGGAAAACTAATAACTTTTGTCTCATATTTACAAAAGTGGGATAGGGCCATCTTTAAATACTATGTTCAGTATTGATTCTATGCCTTGGCATTTATGTGAATTATTTTTAGGAATGAACATTCTTTTTTGCCTTCAAGGTCAACTAAGACATCAGAAATTTTATTTTGCATTTGATCCTAGTGTGAAGGAACTCAGAGAAAGTAAAGGACATTTGGTGAGATACAATGAAAGTAGTACTTTAAGGACCATTTTCTCCCTAGGAAATTTATTATCGTTGATTGTATACACATCAGCTATTCAGCACAAACAGAAACGAGAATTGAATAGAAACATTTTTTTCTAGTTTTCCTTTTCATTTGTAGTTGAGATTTGCAGTCCATTTCTAGAGTTGTCCTGAGTAATTCAGACAAACAAGATTTCTGTATAGAAATACTGTGGTATTTCCTATGCTCAGGCAGATATATTAGCAGCAGCTCTTCTCTTTGGCCTTGGCCACAAAAATATGTTAGTGTTGAACAACACAGCACCTCAAACTATGGTAGAGATGGTCGCTACTGGCAGCACTGCCAATACCTTAGGTTTATTTGTTTGTTTGTTGTTTACATACTCATTTCATTGAAAAGCGAGTAAATAAAGTTGACCAATTATTTATCAGATAATCACCAACACACCATAGCTTGAATGAATTTGCCACGTTTCAACTAGTTTTGTGTGCTTTATATAAACAAAGGATAATTTCAGGTAAAGTAATACTAGGGCAGAAGTAGTAAAATTTAGATAACTAAAATTTAGAAAATAGGGCTGGGCGCGGTGGCTCACGCCTGTAATCCCAGCACTTTGGGAGGCCAAGGTGGGTAGATCACGATGTCAAGAGATTGAGACCATCCTGGTCAACATGGTGAAACCCTGTCTCTATTAAAAATACAAAAAGTAGCTGGGCATAGTGGTGCGTGCCTGTAATCCCAGCTACTCAGGAGGCTGAGGCAGGAGAATTGCCGGAACCCAGGAGGCGGAGGTTGTGGTGAGCCAAGATCGCACCATTGCACTCCAGCCTGGGTAACATGAGCGAAACTTCATCTCAAAAAAAAAAAAATAGAATATAAAATATTGAAATATCCAATGAGTTTATAAGTAGAAAGATAAGAATACCTAACACTGATGATACTAAATATAATCATAGTTAAAGGGAGCATTATGATTGTTAAAAGCCTTCAAAAACAGACATCTCCAACTTTATACCAGTAATTTGAAAATCCTTCTATCTTAAAACACTAACCAGGAGTTAGTTTTTCACTATCTTAAATGGGAAACATATAATGCATTTAATATCAAACCCAAACTCATAATCAACTGCCTAAGCACATATATAAATAGGAGCTATCATGTAGCATGTAAAATGGTTAAAACATTTCTGATTTTCAAATAATTAAAATGTTTTATTGCTATTATTTTACTTGAAAAATCATAATTTTATTGCATTTATAAAATACAATGTGATGCTTTGATATATGTATACGGTGCAGATAATTAAATCAAGCCAATTAACCTGTCCATCACTTCACTTACTTGACATTTTTTTGACTTCATTTACTTGACATTTGAAAAGGTGATACCTTTTAAATTTACACTTTTGGTTATTTTGAAATACTAAGATGGTTTTGCAAAGTTGCTGCATATGCAGTTACATGGCTTCTTTTGCACAATCTATTTTTGTGACTTGGATACTCTTTGTTAACACTTAATATACATTTTAAGATGTCTATATGTGAATGAGACATTCCACAGATTTATATCTGGAGTGTACCCTAAAAGTTCTGTTTAAAATATTGTACTGGATTTAACATAAATATAAAAATTCCCTATAAAAACAGCACACAGAAAACAAAGAGATGAAATGTACTGAGAAAGAAACACCTACTATGACACCTAGGTATTAAAAGTCATGCAATCTTATATGGAAGAACTTTAACAGGAAGATACTTTGTAGGAGATGCCTATAGTATGAAAAGTGGTCCTATTCACCCCTTATACAAAGAGAAAGAAGAAGCTGAAAAAGTAAGAAAAGTATCAAATAATGTCAATATAAAGTAGGAACCAATGGAGTGCGAAGCAAAGAGCACTAAATAAAATTGCACAAAAGAACAATAAGCAATGCAAGACAACTTTTCTGACGTGCAATAGCATATCCATACAGAAAAAAATATCCTCTTAAGTTCTTTTTCCAGTTATACTCCCTCCATGCTTGCTTTACACATGCGAAACCTTGGATCAAACCAACTCTCTACCCTCTCTTTCACAATATGATGCAATACAATGAATGGCTCCTGATTTAGTTTGCCTTATGTTTAACTTCAATGACTCAAATGACAAAAAAATGGCATAAACAAGTTTATCTTTGTTTTCTATAAACGAGTCTGAAGATAAACAGTCACAAAATAAATCTAAAACTATGAATTCTCTCATGATTCAAGATAGCCACTTAAACTCCAGCCAACATGTCGACATTTCAGTTAGCAGGAAGAAGGCAGCACAAATAATGGTGCGCCTTATCCATTTACTGACATGTCTAGAAGGTTGCTTATGAAATTTCTACTTACATCCCATAGGCAAGAGCTTCGTGCCATGTCCACACATAATTGCAAATTAGCCTGAGAAATGTAGTCATTATTCTGGGTAACTACGTTACTAGCTTTTGCTTAAAAAGGAAGTAAGAACAGGCATTTAGATATAGCTAGCATTTTCTCTGCTATATCACTACAAATTCATGGTTAACCATAAGGGTCAAGAAACTGCTGCCAGGGTCCAAATCAAGCCTTATACCTATTCTTGTATATAAAATTTTATTTCCACAGCCCTGCCTATTATTTTTGTACTGTATTGTATATGACTTTATTTGGGCTACAATGGCAAGTTGAATAGGTGTGGCAGAGACCACCCACCAAGCTTATAAAGCATAAAGTGTCCACTACTTGGCCTTTTTAAAAAAATTTTTTTGAGATGAAATTTCACTCGTGTCCAGGCTGGAGTGCAATGGCACGATCCCGGCTCACGGCAAACTGCGCCTCCTAGGTTCAAGTGATTCTCCCGTCTCAGCCTCCCGATTAGCTGGGATTACAGGCACACGCCACCAGACCCAGTTAATTTGTATTTTTAGTAGAGATGAGGTTTCACCATGTTGGCCAGGGTGGTCTCAAACCCCTAACCTCAGGTGATCTGCCCGCCTCAGCCTCCCAAAGTGCTGGGGTTATAGGTATGAGCCACCACACCTGGCCTACTATTTGTCTTTTTACAGAAAAATAAACAAAAAAACAAACAAACAGAAAAAAAAAAACAACTTTTGCCAGGTGAGACAACCAAGAGTTTTATCAGTAATGACTACTTCGAAGATGTCTCTCCATCTTATTTGTGAGCTCTTCCTTCATCCTTTCTTTTAAAAATTATATTTCCAGGCATCAAAATTTGTTTTACTCAGGCTTTCCACAATCTACCAAGACAACCTCATTCATTAAATAAAGAAGATTCTGTTGCTTGCTGTTGGCAGTTGTTTGGATGCATGACAAAGAAGTAGAGAAGTCGTTCAATCCTACTGCTTCCACGCTCATCAATTTCTATTGTAATGTTGTATTCTCTATCAAGATAGCGTTGCTTGTACTGAAAACCAATTACAGAAAAGAATAAGTAAAAAGATGATAAGATAGCACAAGCACTGTTCTAAATGTTTCTTTTAGCCAAACTAAATCATATCTCAAAGGACTGAAAAAACATATGCAAGGGTTTGCTTAACAATTGACGGTGATATTTGAGCAATCAAGAAAAACAAGCGAGATTTTAGAAGGTTAGAGACAGACATGATATTCTAATTTTCCAGAAGAAGAATGTGATTTCTATCAAATTTAGCTTAGTTTTCTTGATAACAGTTATTCTCAAGATTGTGAAATAATTCATTTAAAAGACAGCACACGATTGCCAAAGTATTATAAATGAACACAGCATTTCATGTTGAGCATTAGAGTCAATAAATATTTTACTCATGTTAAGTACTGTCCTTCACATTGTATACGATGCTCCATTTAATGAATAAGATTAAAATTAACCATATAAAATTGATGTTTTATTCAGAAGTATCTCCAAAGTTAATATTCTCCTTCTGAGCAGAGGAGGCATTTGAAATGTGCTCAATGTTATGGTATTAATTTAAATAAGTTAAAACTGCACTCACTTTTGAACCAATCTAATAGTAATATATTATTGCCACTTTAAAATCACTTTTTTTTTATGAGACAGACTCTAACTCTGTCACACGGGCTGGAGTGCAGTGGCGCGATCTTGGCTCACTACAACCTCCGCCTCCCAGGTTCAAGAGATTCTCATGTCTCAGCCTCCTGAGTAGCTGAGATTACAGGTATGCATGTGTCACTACACCCGGCTAATTTTTGTATTTTTAGTAGATGCGAAATTTCACCATGTTGGCCAAGATGGTCTTAAACTCCTGGCCTCAATTGATTGGCCTGCCTCAGCCTCCCAAAGTGCTGAAATTACAGGTGTGAGCCACCGTGCCCAGCCTTCAGATCACTTTTGATGAAAAACTAGCCATATTACAATGTCAGACAACATTTTTGTTTGCCTCAATGCAAACTGAGAAGACAAATATTATAAGATAATTATAACCCAAAGATTCAAAGTCACATGAGTAAATATAATATGGTTAAAATGAGAATGCAAGTATATATAAAAATAAAAGCATTTTTTGTTGATAATTTCAAACTGATTATGTCTCAGTCATTTATTATTCTGTTGGGATACCAAAGTAAATGTTATATCCTAGATTAATAGGTTAATCATAGTTGCACTTTATTTTGATACACGAATTATCAAAATACTAATCCTAGTTTCTGTGTTTAGTTTCACACAATTGCAGCTTTTAGAAGCATAGCATATATCACTGATATCTGTATTGGGGATAAATACAATTGATGCTATCAAGCTTGCTGAAAATTTTGCATCTAGAAAGTTATTACAAATATTACTGTCACAGTAATTTTTTTGCTAACAATAAAGCTTTGCCCTTCCTCAGGTTTCTTGAAACATCAATTTTATTAATCTGTTTACAACTCCAGTAAAAAAGCAGTATGCTCCGTGAGTCCACGACTCGTGAACAAACTGAGAGCTAAACGAATAACAGAAGACATTAAGTACCATTCACTTTGTGTATTGTAGAACTGCATCTTGGCTTTACTGGTCTTTAGGTGGTAATATCTTTCTCTGTAATCAACAAAATAGTGATTCCCAGTGAAAGGAATGCACTAAAGAGCCTGTGTCAAAGCTAAGTATGCAACTGATGTATTTATTGCTACTGAAATACAAATATAGAAATAGTAAGAACTTTTTATTTATCACTTCCTATGGGCCAGGTGATACCTAAGTCTTTATCTGCATAAGTTCATTGACTCCACATAAGTTTCTGATGTAGCTTGTCCTGGAATTATAACTTTTCTCATTTTACAGATGAAATAGAGACTCACAGCTCTCACTGGTAGTAAGTAATAGAACTTGGACTCAAACTTGTATTTATAGCATCTCAAGACTTATACTCTTAAAGATTATGCTATGACAATCCTACAATGATAAAGGAAAAAATGTGATGAGTTCAAGAACGTAAGATTTGCAAATAGAAACATATATTAATATATTATTTTGCTGCAAGACAAGTAGAGTGTACTTTTTAAAATTCCTAAGTATCCAAACCCCTTGATGAGTGACCTTGCCTACTCTTACTCCTGTGCTTTCTCATTCATAGCATGTGCTTTAAACACTTCAAAGATGGCAGTTTCTCCAAAACACAAGGCTTATTCATGTCTCTATGTCTTTCTCATGGTGTCCATTTTGCTTGGGACACTCTTTCCAAGGTTTCTCCACATGATAAATTGCTATTCATCTTTCAGAACACAGACTACATGCTCCAATGCCCGGCAACCAGACAAATTTAAAAATTAATAAATACGTGTGACTTTTTTCATATCCATTCTTAGAGATATTTGATACCTCTCAATGACTTTGCTTACATAATACTTTCTCACCTTGTACGCTATACCCTATCTTCACTTACTTAATAATGAACCTCACTTACTACATTTTTTGTCTTCTACATCATTAATTTTTCCTCTCCCATCAAGCATTCCCACTAGCTCACATTTCAGATATTTATACCATAATAACTTAAAAATAAACTCTCTTTTGACATCACTTTCCCAGCAGCTACTCAATCACTTCTCTGCTCCCTTTTGTGAAAAACCCTTGTGAAAAGTATTGTCTATACTTGGCATTTCTTTGGAGTCACTTGCTAAGATTTCCTTACCTTTTGCTCAGTTTATTCCAGACCCCAGACTCACCAGTGACCTTCTTGTTCCTCTCATTTTCTGAGAATGCTCTCAAAACAGAACCTTTTGACATTAGTCCACTGTGCATTGCTACAAATAAATACCTGAGTCTGGGTAATTTATTTTAAAAAGAGATTTATTTGGTTCACCACTCTGCAAGCTGTAAAAGAAGCACTGCACTGCTGGTAAGGACCTCAGGAAGCTTCCAATCACAGAGGAAGGTGAAGAGGTAGCAGGTATGTCATATGGTGAGAGAGAGAGGAGGGAAGGCCCAGACTACTTTTTAATAACTGATCTCATGGGAACTAAAAGTCAGAACTCACTTATTGCTGCAAGAATAGCAACAAACCATTCATGAGGGACCAACCCTATAACTGAAACATATTCCACAAGGCTCTACCTTCAACACAGAGGGTCAAATTTTAATATAAAATTTGGAGAAGACAAATGTCCAAACGATATCACTTTGCACTTGCTGTTTGGGCTAAATGAAGTACTTTTTCCTTTTATGCAACCTCTCTTCCTTTTGGGCTCTGCTAAAATTTCGCCTTACCAGTGAGGTGTACACTGGGTGTGATTTTAAAATAAATGGCCAAGCATTCACTATCCTCTCCCAATACCAAGAATTCCATCATCTCCTTACCCCGCTTAATTTATCCCTCTAGTAGTTACACCAGCTGACTTGCAATATAAATTTACCTAGTTACGTGGCTATATCTCACCACTAGAATGTAAGTTATTTGAAGATAGGTATTTGTTTTGTCTATATCTCCAGTATGTATAGTTACCCATGGCACACAGCAGACTACAGATACTGTTGAGATAACTAATGTATTGAATAATTCTTCATGTTTATCAAATACAAATTAAAAGACTGTAATTCATTCCTTCAAGGAACTAAGTTGTTTTTATTGTTTTCCCTCACAGTTTCCTCATAATAATAAAAATAGACACATAAAGAACCTAGAAAATGTGACCAATAAATAGAGAAGGACATGAAAGCTGTCAATAAACACTGTACCCCAAGAAAGCTTACATTAAGGACTTTAAGATGAAATCTGTAAACCAGACATTTTATATATATACATTTTTTTTAAGGAAAGAAAAACATGTCTAAAAAACTAAAGAAAAGTATCAGAATTATGTCGCACCAAGAGAACCTCATCAGATACCATGGAAGCTAAGAATGTAGAGAGACGATAGAAAGTTCTGAAGGAAAAATATACTGTCAATGAAGAATATTATATCTGGCAATACTGTTTCTCAAAAAGGAGGGAGAAATTAAAACATTCCAAGATCGACAAAAACTGAGATAGTTAATCACTGGCAATCTTGCTTTTCCTAAGTGCTAAAGGGAGTCATTTTGGCTGAAATTAATGGCCACTATATAGTAATTGGAATCCACATGAAGAAATAAGGAACACTAATAAAGGTAAGTAACAAGTAAATATAAAAGGCAGTAGAAACACATTTTTTATTTGTGAAGCTTTTTCTCTTATATAATTGAAGATACAACTGCATAAAGCAATAATTATAAAACTGAGTTGATGGGATTATAATGTTTAAAAATGTAATTTATCTGACATTGACAGGACAAGGAGAAGGAAGAGTATAGAGCTAAGTTTTTGTATGAATCTGGTATTAATCCCTACAAGAAGATTATTTATTATTACTAGTTGTGCAATTGATCTGTTATCTATAATGCCCAAGGGAACCACTAACCACATAACTCAATAAATATAGTGAAACAAAGGATAAGGTAATTCAAATGATATACTAGTAAATGTCTACATAACACAAATGAAGGCACTAAAGCAAAATAGAGGAAGAAATATGACATATAGAAAATAATTAGCAAAACAAAAGCATAAAATCTACTTTATCAGTATTAACATTAGATATAAGTGGATTAAACAGTACATTTAGAAGGAAGGTATTGTTAAAACGGACAAAAACACATGATCCAATTATATGATGTCCATGAGACACACACATTAGATTCAAGGACACAAAAAGTTTGAAAGTAAAAGAATGAAAAAAGATATATAATGCAAACAACCAGAAAAGATAGAAAGGTATGTTAGATTGTTATTGTGTTGCTATAAAGAAATATGCACTACTAAGTAATTTATAAAGAAAACAGATTTCATTGGCTCACAGTTCTGCAGGTTGTACAGCAAGCATTGCACCGATATCTTCTTGGCTTCCGGTGAGGCCTCAGGAAGCTTTTACTCATTGTGAAAGGCAAAGTGGGGAGCAGATGGATGTCTCACATGCAGAGGACTGGAACAAGAGAGTGGGGGAAGGTGTCACACACTTTTAAACAACCAAATCTCAAAAGAACTCACTAGTATGAAGACAGCACCAAGGTGATCATGCTAAACCCTTCATGAAAAATCTATCCCCATTATCCAATCGCCTCCTACCAGGCCCTTTCTCTAACACTAGGATTACAATGTGATATGAGATTTAAAGGGTACACACAACCAAGCTATATCAAATAGCTATACTATTAGTATAAACAGGATGGACAATAAGCATGTGAAAAGATGCTAAATGCCATTAGTCGTTAAAGAAATGAAAATTCGGCTGGGCGTGGTGGCCCACGCCTGTAATCCCAGCACTTTGGAAGGCTGAGGCAGATGGATCACCTGAAGTCAGGAGTTCGAGACCAGCCTCACCAACATAGGGAACCCTCGTCTCTAGTAAAAATGCAAAAATTAGCCAGGTGCCTGTAATCCCAGCTACTTGGGGAGGCTGAGATAGGGAGAATCGCTTGAACCTGGTAGGCAAAAGTTTCAGTGAGTTGAGATTGTGCCACTGTATGCTGGCCTGGGTGACAGAGCAAGGATATGTTTCAGCAAAAAAAAAAAAAAAAAAAAAAAAAAAAAAAAGAAAAAAAAAAAGAAAAAAAAATTCAAACCACAATGAGAAATCACTTCACACCCACTAGGTTGATTATAAACAAAATGATGTACAATAATGTGCTAGTTAAAATGTGGGGAAATTGGAACTCTCATGTATTTCTGGTGGGAATGTAAAATTACACAGCCACTTTGTAACACAGTGTTGTAATTTCTCAAATACCTAAACACAGAGTTACTGTATGCCCTAGTAATTCTATTCTTAAGTATATACCTAAGGGAAATGACAACATCAAGCTATGTAAAAACTTGTACATGAATGTTTATAGAAACATTGTTCACAATAGTCAAAAAGTAGAAACAATTCATATGCCCATCAAATGATTAATGGATAAAAAATATTATACATCATAAAATCAATAAATATTATTTGGCCATAAAAATGAAATATCAATGAATGCTAAAATATGGATGAACCTTGAAAAGATGAGGCTACATAAAGAAGAAAAAAAGATATTATATTATTCTATTTATATACAATGTTCAGATTGACAAATCCATAGCAACAAAAAGTAGATTAATTTTTGCTAGGGGCTGGGAGAGTGGGGTATTGGGAGTGACTGCTAACTGTGTGAGTTTCTTGTTTCGATAATGAAAAAAATGATTAACATATATATAAAAGCTGATGGTTAGGCGATGTGTTGATGGTCATTTATTGTGCTTTCTACTTGTATGTAAGTTTGTAAATTACTGTAGTTAAAAATGCTAAAGAACCTGTAATCCCAGCACTTTGGGAGGCCGAGATGGGCGGATCACGAGGTCAAGATATCGAGACCATCCTGGCCAACTTGGTGAAACTCCATCTCTACTAAAAATACAAAAAAATTAGCCAGGCGTGGTGGCACGTGCCTGTAGCCCCAGCTACTCGGGAGGCTGAGGCAGAAAAATCACTTGAACCCAGGAGGCAGAGGTTGCAGTGAGCCGGGATTGTGCCACTGCACTGCAGCCTGGTGACAGAGCAGGACTCCATCTCAAAAAAAAAAAAAAAAAATCCTAGAGATTACACATAACTAATTGTTTTTTTGAGGCAGTCTTGCAGTCGCCCAGGCTGGAGTGCACTGGCATGATCTCATCTCACTGGAATCTCCACCTTCCAGGTTCAATCAATTCCTGCCTCCGCCTCCCGAGTAGCCTGGACTACAGAAATGCTCCACCAAGCCCAGCCGATTTTTTTATTTTTATATTTTTTTGTGAAGATGATGTTTGGCCATGTTTGCCACACGGGTCTAGAACTTCTGACCTTAAGTGATCCACCCACCTCGGCCTCCCAAAGTGCTGGGATTACAGGGGTGAGCCACTATATCCAACCTGTAACTGAAATTTATTTTAAATTCATAAATAACAAATCCAGAATAGAGTAGGAGAATCATTCAATGTAATGCTGAAACTGGTTGTACATAGGCTAAAAGGGTACTTAGCACACATATTGTAAATGATAATAAAGTAGTGTTTCATTTAGGTTGCCATGATTTAAGAACCTGAATACCATCAATCATAACAAGTATTTGTTGAAAAATATACGGAAAAGAATATAAAAATTGTAATAATATGGAAAATTTAATCATCTCTTATATGCAATAGCACAAACAGCAAATCTGGCATCCACCAAACTCATAGATTTAATTCTAACAATAACTAAACATGGAGAAATTAAATGCTCTTTTATTTGTTAAACTTCTGTATATCTAAAGGTTAAGCATTTTCCATGTTTTATATCTAACCGAGAATAATATTCCATTGAGAAATTTACCTCTAAAGCATATATAAAGCTACAGTTTCTCAGATTGTTCTCCAGAAAGTTCTTGGATTTAAATCTACATTGCCCTCTGCCTAAAATGCAGGCAATAAAGGATCTTATGTAAAATTCTGGTATTTTCTCAGTACTCTGGCAGGCCAAGGCAGGTGGATCAACTGAGGTCAAGAGTTTGAGACCAGCCTGCCCAACATGGCAAAATGCCGTATCTACTAAAAACACAAAAATTTGCCAGGCGTGGTGGTGTTCGCCTGTAATCACAGCTGCTTGGGAGGCGGAGGCAGGAGAAACACTTGAACCAGGGAGGCAGAGGATGCAGTGAGCCGAGATTGCATAATTGCACTCCAGCCTCTGTGACAGATTAAGACTCTGTCTCAGTAAATAAATAAATAAATAAATAAAATGGTAGTATTTTCTATGAAGTACTTTTGCATTTCATTTTAAGCCATGGTATAGTCATTTTTAACAGATAAATATTAACAAACAATGGTTGGAAAATTTGCATTTCATTTTAAGCCATGGTATAGTCATTTTTAACAGATAAATATTAACAAACAATGGTTGGAAACATATATATTTCACTTTGCTAGTATTTATACTTTCCACACTTTGAAGTTCTTTAAAAATTTGTGAGAAGATTGGGCACAGTGGCTCATGCCTGTAATCCCAGCACTTTGGGAGGCAGAAGTGGGAGGATCACCTGAGGTTGAGTTCGAGGCCAGCCTGGCCAACATGGTGAAACCCTGTCTCTACTAAAAAAATACAAAAATTAGCTGGGTGTTGTGGCGGGCACCTGCAATTCCAGCTACTTGGGAGGCTGAGGCAGAAGAATCACTTGAACCCAGGAGGTGGAGGTTGCAGTGAGTGGAGACTGCACCATTGCACTG
>NW_016107807.1:1489134-1490864 GCF_001604975.1 Cebus imitator | reverse complement strand
ACAATGAGCATTATTTCCAACTTAATTTTAGTGAGATTATATATGCTAATAAAAACAAGCAGATCAGTTGAGTAAATGATGTGCAGTGCATGTAGTTGACATTGTATGATACTGTAGATATATTTATAATTTTGCACACTGCAATTTTTAAAATACAGAGCATGTTGCAGAGAAGAAACAAAGGTAATTCACAAACTTGGAAACTGAGAAAGTCAGCCAAGTGATTAAGACTTAACACATAAAGTAAAATGTTGACTTGAGCTCTGTCAAAACTTAGTGTAAGCCTAAAAGCATGTACAATAAGAAATTGAACTATCATTCACTCATTCATATATTGAAACATTTAATGAACACTACCTACCCACAAGATACTTCGAGATGTGAGCAAATAATATGCTATAAGTAATGTAGTTTAACACGTAAAGTGAACATCAGAAATTCCAGGATAACTTCTCCTGGAGTTATTCAAATACTAATATCCAAAATAAAAAAGGCTACAACGTTCCATTCCATGAGGGAAAATTTGAAAGAAAGCAGTGAACAGAGAGGCACCCAGGTATTATGGTAAGGACAGGGCAAGTGAAATATCCAATCCTTGGTTCAAATTCTGGTTAACTCAGTTGCCTTCACCTAAGAAAAGGCATCATATCTGTCCTGCCTATCACAATAAGGTTGTTATGAAGAACAAAGTGGAAACAATGTGGGATGAAAGCACTCTATAAATGATAATAAAGAGATAGATCTTTTTTATTAACAAGTGATACTTTTGATTGTTAGGCATTAAATTCCAAATATACATGGGATATGTTATTATTTTGATATCTTAGTATTTTTAAAAGAGGCTGGAGCATGGGTCAATGGGTACAAAGTTTTAGTTGGTATGAATAAATTCTGGGATCTATGGCACAGTATGTTGACTGTAGTTTATAATTATGTATTTTATACTTGACAATTGCTAAGAGAGGCCAGACATGGTGGCTCACGCTTGTAATCCCAGCACTTTGGGAGGCCCAGGCGGGTGGATCATGAGGTCAGGAGTTTGAGACCAGTCTGACTAAGATCGTGAAACCCCGTTGCTACTAAAAATACAGAAATTAACTGAGCGCGGTGGTGAGTGCCTGTAATCCTGGCTACTCAGGAGGCTGAGGCAGGAGAATCACTTGAACACCAGAGGCAGAGGTTTCAGTGAGCCGAGATCATGCCACTTCACTCTAGGCTGGGTGACAGAGCAAGCCTCCATCTCAAAAAAAAAAAAAAAAATGCTAAGAGAGTAAATCTTAAATATCTACAAAACAAAAAATAATAAATATTGAATGTGATAGAAATGTTAATTCATTTAATTGTTGATGCTACATCCTCTGAAGGGAAGAAATGCTGTGTCCTCACATGGCAGAAGGCAGTGAGCAAGAAATCCCAATGCTGCATGAATTCTCTTCTATAAGAACCTTAATTGTATTCATGAGGGAGGAGAGTCCATGGCTTAATTACCTCTTAAAGAGCCCACCTCTTAATACTGTCACATTGGCAACACCTGAATTTTGGAGGCGACGCATTCAAATAGCACCTATCTTACCTAATTTGTAGGCTTAGTGACAAATGATAATATGTGCAAATAATATGAAAAATGTTGCATGAAATAGAAATCTGATTTGTTTGATTATAATTGTATTAGTCCGTTTCTACCCTGCTGATAAAGACATACCCGAGACTGGGCAATTTACAAAAGAAAG
>NW_016107807.1:1443931-1487422 GCF_001604975.1 Cebus imitator | reverse complement strand
AGCAGATACTTTATAAGACAATTGAGATCAAAAGTTTATTTTGACAAGTTAATAGCTACCATATGTAAAATTCTGATACACGTATATTAACTTAAAAAATGACTGAATGGTCCAGAAATGGGCTATTACAGTTCTTGGATGGGGCCAAGGTAAACTTGTCTCTGTTTTTCCAGGTTCCATCAAAAATTTCTTTAGATAGTCTAAGATTATATATAACGCTATGGTGTTAAACTTGTTTCTTCATAGACTTACTTTCTCTTCCTCTGGTCCAGCAAATACTTATAACAGTGGTGCCATTTGCAATGACCTCATCTGATGCATTGTGTGTTGACTTTAAAATAATTATCTTTCCTTCCACATAAAGGTGACAGGTAGATCCCTGAATCTCAAATGAAATATTTATAGAAGCACATAGAAATATCTAAAGTTACATTAGAAATGCAAATCAGGAAGATTAATTCAGGTCCTGACAGAACCCAGAAAATAATTCCACAACAGAGGCATGGGGGACTGAGATATAATTATAGGACAATGTAACAGAAGGTAGAAAGACATTTCAAATTACATTCCATTGAATACATATTCCATTGACTAGGGATCTCTGCAAACAATGAAGTAGGCAACTTTGCTACAGTAAGTCCACAATATCAGAAGTGCTTTGTTAGGAGCAGCAAGGCTGTATCTTCTCCTAGCCTCCATTATGCCCATTAATATTTCCCTATTTCTTCTTATGCTTTGAAAAGCACTGCGTTAGAGAGCAGAACATAGAAAACATGTCTCACAGCATTTTCAAGTTAAAAGTTGGTCCTGAAAATGTGTTGACACTGAAAAAATTCTGAAAGAGGAGCAATCTGTGTCTTGTAGTATGTCTTATGTGGTTTAATTTGAGGAAAATCTTATAGACTATTTGAAAGCATCCAGATACTAAAATCATTTTGTACAAACAACTGGGCTGTAGAAGTTAATATTTCTTTGTAGGATCAGATAAATAGGCACTAGAGAGAAATAAAACACCTCTTCCTCAGTCTAGCAGCACTGCATTATTAAAGTACAGTAGACTTCAGAAATAATGTAAATGGCAAAGTACATCAAGCAGAAACCCAACATAAAATCAAAGAGAAAGGATGCTAAGAGAACCCAGGTAGAGCCTGAGGAATAATCAAAGAAACTATCTACATTGTCTAATGCAAAACCGTAGATCTGAATGGAATACCTGTTATTTCAAAATTAGTGAAATAGAAATAAACAACAATCTGAGGCCTTTGAAAATATTTCATGGTCAAGAAATAAACAAAAACAAACCCACATTTGAAAAATATTGAGTCTACCTAATAAGGTAATTTTAGAAATCACTTGCTTTGTAGAATTATTTAAAATTGAGGGAAAATAAACTTCAAAATTCAAGAGATAAATGCAATAAAGCCATAAAAGATTAAGGTTGAGGGGTCACTTACTTCAATGCTCAGAGCACTAAAGGAAACCGTAAAAGATATTAAAAGAGTGTAAAAATTGGCATCTGAGACATAAAGAGCAAAGAAGACCTTACAGAATGTCAATTCAGTGATGGAATATTCAAATCTAAGAAACTTGCTTTCATAACATTAATATTAAATAAAGTACTCACTTTCAAAATAATGATAAGAGTTTAAAGCAATACAACATTTTGGAAATAGTATGGCAATAAAGAGAAGGAAAATAAATGCGTCAAAATGTGCATAACTGTTGCGTTAAAAAGAGTAGTTTCCATCTTTACCCTAAACGATAACTTAAAATATCATCAAATGTTTGTTTTCAAGGGCTTCTTATATTACAATACATTATTGTCATAGTATTTAAAATATAACATTTAAAACGTTATAATCTCAATGTCTATAATTAAATGAATGTTTAAATATGTTGTGATACAGCAAAACGGTATGCCATGTAGTCATTAAACTGGAGAAGACTGTGGTGTGAACACATTTTCAATTCTTTCCCAAATCTTCCTGAACTACAACAAAACAAATTTAAAGAAACACAACCTATACAGTTATACTCTGGATATATTGTAGGTTTGGTTCCGGATTGCAACAGTAAAACAAATATCTTCATAAAGCAAGTCACAATATTTTATTTGGTTTTCCAGTGCATGTAAAAGTTACGTTTACACTATACTGTAGTTTGTAAAGTGTGCAATAGCATTATATCTAAAAACCAATGTACCTTAATTAATTACAGTTCTTCAGACTTCCTTTGATTTTGATGACCTACATAGTTTGGACTAATTTTGTTGAGGCAATTCTCAGAATGGCCTTCAAGTGAGGTTTTTCTGATGAGGAAGGCCACAAAAATGAACTAGCATTCTCATGACATTATAGCAACATAACCTGTCACTGTTGAGTTGACCTTGATCGCTGAGGTAGTGTCTGTCACCTTTCACCACTGTAAAGTTACTCTTTCTCCCCTTCTTTCCATGTTATACTCTTGGAAAGGAAGTCATCACGTGCAGTAAACACATGGTGTGGATTTATGCTCCATCTCCTTGAGAGGAGAGTATTAACATAAATTATTTAGAATTCTTCGGCATGAGAGAATTCTGTAATCTTCCCTCATTCATTCATATCAAGATGGACTCTGGGTACCTATTTTACTTTGTGTTATAATCCAATATATGTTACTTTTTTTGCTCAGATTATTTCAGCTTTGATTTTTGAGAGCTCTTTCAATTGACTACCGTGTCCTTTTGAAACATTCTCATCATTGTGTGTTTATTTTTAAGTACTGTCTTACTTTGTGATACTACAAGATGCTCAAGGATCAGTCTGTATATTTCTTGCCTCAGCCCTGGACTTAACCATTTCTCCAAAGAGCCCTGATTTGTTTTATTGGAGAATCCTAGTAGAAATCACAATCTGGGCATTGGGTTTCTTCATTGCTACTTGGGTGTCATTGCTTCTAGGCCTTCTCAGCTGACAGAGTGAAAAACACATGCATATGTGTAGTAACCCATGTATACACACGTTTATAAAAATATATTCTTCTGTATCCATCTGTATCTACATTAAGCTGACTCTCAGCTAGTAATGATGTCCAACTCTAGGTCAATATCACATAGATTATTCTAGTTTTCTCTTCTTGTTTTTCTGTAACCAGTCTCCCACTTCTATATTGAGAAACCTAGTTCCTAATATAACACTTGCCATCTATTTACTTAATTGCTAAATTCCAGTATGCATGCATACTGGTTTCAGAATTGTTAACCTGCATTACTATGGGATACAATTTTATCAACTAGAACAGAATGATTATGTATAGTTTCTTTTGCTATTAATCTTACAATCTCCAGACCTTGCCAAAGTTACTTAGATCAATGCCTTTTCTCCCACTTCCTTCAGTTAGGTTATTCTGCATATTTCTAATAGAGTTAAATTATTTTATCACAGTCTGCATTCCACCTTAGGCTCCCCCAGCCTCCCAAATGATTTTTCTAATTTGCATACATGAAGATTTACTCTCCATTATATAAAGTTTTATGAGTTTTGACAAATGCATAGTGTTAGGTATTCAGTATTTCAGTATTAAACATAATAGTATCTTCACTCTAAAAAATTCTCGTTCTTCATCTATTCAAAATTCCTTTTCCCCCTTCCAAAAGTCCTGGAAACTACTGATCTTTTTTACCCTCTCTGTAGTTTTACCTCTTATGGAATGTCATATGAATGTTGTCATATGATCCACAGCCTTTTCAGACTGGCTTCTTTCACTTGGCAATATGTCCTTAAGATTCTTCATGTATACACACACACACACACACACACACACACACACACACACACACAATGAGAGAGAGAGAGAGAGAGAGAGAGAGAGAGAGAGAGAATTCTAAGTAAACATAATACAGGTTGACCAAGAATTCATATGTGTGCTATTACTAAAGTGCAACTTCAAAGAAATAATTCTACAAATATTGAAACAGTCAAATTACATTTATTTAAGGAAAGAAAATATGCTGACTTTAGACTTTCCTGAGCAACCTTATATGCTAAAAGGTAGTGGAATGCAATCTATGTTGTTTTCAGTGCTATAACCTACTGGTAACTGGGCTAATGTGCAAAGGCTTATGTATGAAGATCTGCAAGGACTCAATATATATATTATCACTGTGCCATTCATGAGAAACATTAACCAGAGATGTAATTCAGCAACCTGATAAATTACTAAGAAACAATGCTTGCATAAAAATGTAATGATATGGGAAAATTGGTAAGGAGCACTCAATCTATTTAAACATAGAACTAATTCTAAAATTTGACTTATTTTTATTTAAATGTAAGTAAGTGCTATCAACTTGTAAGAACAACTGCTTAATGCAGTCAATGCTGCTTTCATTACCTCCATCCTTTCCTCCTTACAGTCCATTCTCAATAAATCCGTTAGAGTGATACTTAAAACGAGTCAAGTTATCTTTCTAATCTGCTGACACCCTCCTTTCTTTCTGACTCCCCATCTTATGTTGAGTTAAAAAGAAGGTTTTATACAATAGCTTACAAAACTTCTCCATAACCTTCTAAATTTAATCTCCTATTATGATTTTCTTGTTCACTCTGTGCTAGCCCCACTGGCCTTGCTACTGGTTCTATGTCCTGCCATGCACTCTCTTGCCTTTAAGTCGTTTGCACATGCTGTTCATTCACCTGAATTGCTTCTGCCCCAGATTTCTGTATGATTACTTCTATCACATCCCTCAAATATTTGTTCAAATGCCACTTTTTCCATGATTACTCTGACCACCCTATTTAACAATGCATTAATGCCCTCACCAAAGCCCTATATATTCCCAAACCTTCTTACTTTGCTCTTATTTATTCCTTTTTCCATAGCATGTTATAACCTTCTGACATGCCATAGATATTAATTATTATGACTACTATTTTCTGTCTACCTTCACTAGAATGTAAACCCCCAAAAGACAGGGAGCTTTGTCCAATTTGATGTAGATGTGGATCACTTAAGGTCAGGAGTTTGAGACCAGCCTGGCCAACATGGCAAATCCTTGTCACTACTAAAAATGCAAAAATTAGCCAGGTGTAGTGGTGCACACTTGTAGTCCTAGCTACTCGGGAGGCTGAGGTATGGGAATCGCTTGAACCTGGGAGGCTGATGTTGCAGTGAACCAAGATCATGCCACTGTACTCCAGCCTGGGTGACAGAGCAAGACCCTGTTGCCAAAAAAAAAAAAAAAAAAAAAAAAAAAAAAAAAAAAAAAAAAAAAAAAAAAAAAAAAAAAAAAAGAGACTCTGCCAAAATTGGTCGAACTGACCAATTACTTCAGTAAACTTTCAGGATGCAAAATCAATGTACAAAAATCAGTAGCACTTTTCTATATCAAGAACATTCAGAGAGCCAAATCAAGAATATAATGTCATTCACAATAGAGACTAAGAAAAAATGCATATAACCAAGGAGGCAAAAGATCTCTAAAAGGGGAACTACAAAACATTATTTAAAAAGTCATACATGACACAAACAAATAAAAAAAAATTCATGCTCATGGATTGGAAAAATCAGTATTATTCAAATGGCTGTAACACTCAAACAGTTTCACCACCCTTCCTGTTAAACTGCCAATGTCATCTTTCACAGAACTAGAAAAAAAAAAAAACAACTCTTTTAAAATTCTTATGGAACCAAAAAAGAGATAGAATAGCCAAAGCAATCCTAAGCAAAAAATGCAAAGACAGAAGCATCACATTACCTGACTTCAAACTATACTACAAGGCTACACTATCCAAAACAGCATGGTACTGCTGCAAAAAACAGACACATAGACAAAATGAACAGAGTAGAGAACCTAGAAATAAAGCCACACACCTACAGCCATCTGATCTTCAACAAAGTTGACAAAAACAAGAAATGAGGAAAGGAATTCCTAATCAATAAATGATGCTGGTATAGCTGGCTAGCTATATACTAAAATGAAACTTGACTACTACCTTTCACCGTATACAAAAATCAACTTAAGATGGATTAAAGATTTAAATGTAAGACCTCAAAATATAAGGATCCTAGGAGAAAACCTAGGAACACAACTCTGTACATCAACCTTGGGAAGTAATTTATGACAAGTCTTTAAAAGCAATTGCAATGAAAACAAAAATCGACAAGTAGCACCTATTTGAACTAAAGTGCTTCTTCACAGCAAAGGAAATCATTGACAGAGTAAACAGATGACTTACAGAATGGGAGAAAATATTTGCCAACTGTGCATTTGAGGAAATTTGAAACTGCAGTTGATAAATGGCTAAAAAATAATAGCAATTAAAACAACACATTGTATATAATATGAGCTGCAAAGACCATCTTGGAAAATAGTTTTAAAGATTTCCAATTAAAAATATGAAGAGGAATAAATTATACATTTACTTTAAGAAGTTAGAAAAATAAAAATAGACTAACTCAAGGAAACAGAAGACCAACTTGCTTTAATCAACATACAAGTAGGAACTATTTATTTTTAAAAGTAATAAAGATGAAAATATATAAGAATTTGTACTTTGATGTTAAAATATAAATGCAGATAAGTAACTAGCAGATATAATCAAGAAATAAAGAAAATCCAGCTACATTATATTTGGATTGAAAAACCAAAAATCACACAGATAATCATGATAATTTGTAAGCATATGATCATCTTTATAGACGCCAAATGCATTTGCAATAAAATCCAAAATTTCTTACTTTTAAATTCTTAATAAAAAGGAGATAGATGAATGGCTATTTAATAGAGCAAAAAGTGCACATCTCATATTAAAATGCCTCTAGAAGTATTCCTGTTAAAATCAGCACAGTATGAAAAATAAGTCAGTAGCCAGACAGTAAATCACATTTTCTCATATATTTACATATATACATATTCACACACACACATATACACACCCAAACATACGCATTAAAATATACGTCTCCTCACTATTTTAGTTCTTTCTAGATATCCTTCAATCTTTATCATTTCAAATGAATTTTAGAATAATTTGTCAAGCCCTTTTTCTCCCTATAAAACAATAAATTTTGATTTTTACACTTTCATTGTTTACATTATTTTTGAAGAAAACACACTTTAACAATATTGAAATTTCCCAGTCAAGTCCACAGAGTTATTTCTCCCTTTTATATTTATGGTTTATGTCACTCAGAAGACTTTTTATAATTTCCTTTCATAACATTTGGTCATAGCATTTGTCCTTGCAGTTATCCATTTTAGTTTATTTTTTAAATGTCTTTAAAATTATGCTAAAAAAACACGTAGCATAAAATGCACCCTCTTAACCATTGTTTAAATGTAGAGTTTAGTGGTGTTAAGCATATTTATTTTGTTGTGCAGCGGATGGCCAGAACTTTTTTATCTTGCAAAACTGAAACATGTGTCCATTATACTCCCCTCCTGGTTTACTCTCTGGCAGCCACCATTCTACTTTCAGTCTCTATAAATTTGACTACTTTAGATACCCCATGTAAAGGGCATCATGAAACATTTTTCTTTTTGTGGCTGGCTTATTTTACTTAGAATAATATTTGCAAGATTCATCCATGTTGTAGCATGTGACAGGAGTTCCTTTTGTTGTTAAGGCTGAATAATATTCAATGTATGTATATGTACATGCCACATTTCATTTATTCATTCATCTGCTGATGGACATTTGAATTGTTTCATGTTGCCTATTGTGAGTAATACTGTTTTGAATGTGGATGTGCAATTATCTCTTCAAGATTTTGCTTTCAACTCTCTTTATATTTCTGGGTCATATGATAATTCTGTTATTTTTTAGAGCAATGCCCATCCTGTTTCCACAGCAGTTTCATCATCTTACATTCTTACCAACAGTGTTTTGTTTTATTTTATTCATTTCTTTTTCTTCTTCTTCTTTAATATTTTCTCTTTTTCCCCTATTTCTTTCTGTTGACAGAAAATTTACGATCAAGAAGCTATAAGAAACATTTTTAGTGTTTTAGAGTTACAGAAAAGTCACAAGGGGAATACAGAGTCCCTGTACACATCATAGCTAGTTTCCATTATTCCTAACATCTCACATTAGTATGACAAATTTGTGGCACCCAATGGGCCAATATTGATATATTATTATTAACTACAGCACATACTTTATTCTTATTTTCTTAGTTTTTATCTAATGCACTTTTTATGTTTTAGGATCCCATACAGGATACAACATTACATTTACTCATCATGTCTCCTTAAACTCCGCTTGGCTCTGTTGGTGTCCAAGAGTTCTCTTGTATTTGAAGACCTTGACAGTTTTGAGAAGTAGTGGTCAGGTATTTTGCAGAATGTCCCTCAACTGGAGTAAAGGCCTTCTCTAGCACACCATAGGACCTACTTAATTAATGGCTACTCTATGATGATTCAAATAACAACATTTGTTTTACAATTCAGTAAGTATAGCGATCAAAAGAATTTTTTATGAGAACAAAAGATCAATAATTTATTACGATTGAAGCCATGTAAACTGAATATTAAAAAGAATAAATTAAAATTAATATTACTTGCAGATGACATAATTTGTCTTCTGCAAACCCAAACAATAAAGTGAAAAACTACTAGAAGTAGGAAAAATGATCAGTGAGGTGACTGTCTCCATAACTAATACACAGAAATCAGTAATTTTTCCGTAGATAAGAGATAACCAGATTAAAATATAATTAAAGAAACCTTCAGTTTTCAATAGCCACAAAATGTGAAACACATAGACATAAATGTAATAAGGAATTCATCAGTATTATTTGAAGAAAACTATAAAACTCAGGAAAGGAACATAAATAGAACACGATCAAATAGAGATGTACATTTTATTTTTGAATAGAGAGGTACAACATAGTAATAGTGCCAATTCTTCCAAATTAAACTATAAATTTTATTCACTAGCATTGAAATGTAAACAATTTGGGAATTGACAACGTGAGAGTAAAATTGTATAAGAAAATAAACATTAGAGATTATCTAGGAAAATTCTGAAAATGGAGAGTGATCAAACATCAGCCTTGCGAGATATTTAGCTTTAGTACAAATCTGCAGAAATTAAAGTAATATGTTACTGGCTCAAGCACAGACTGACAGGTTGTTGTTACTGAAGAGAGTACAGTGATATGATTTCTTACAAACATAGAATTATTTTAAAATAGAAGCTGAAGTTTCTGAAACTTTAACCTGAAACTTTTAGAGCCTCAAGGAAGACAAGATTAAATTCTAACTTCTTAGTTGGCTAATAGCCCAAAACGTAACTAAGGCAACACCTATTATTAAATAAACTGGCAGTCTCCTCTGATGTAATTATAATGCTTCCATTACAATACAACAATTTTTATTTTTTTGAGCTTACATCTATTTTTCATCCTTATGCTATATATATTCTTCCACAGTTGCATGATAATGTAGCAAGACAAATATATTGAGAATATTATTTCATGAACAATTTTGTTTTTGTT
Organism: Cebus imitator; assembly: GCF_001604975.1. Lineage (NCBI taxonomy): Eukaryota > Metazoa > Chordata > Mammalia > Primates > Cebidae > Cebus > Cebus imitator. The sequence goes on along the minus strand of NW_016107807.1, from coordinate 1,477,945 downwards.
TTCTCTTAATAATGAAAAACTGAACTACCATATCATTCTGCAGTGAATACACCATGTTTTATTTTAAAATTTAATGTTGTATAATTGATTATTCTTCAGGATTTAATTTTATAAACAACATAGAACTGTGTACACCTGCTTTCAGTTATTCTCTTGTAATGTATTCTAATATAAACTGTTTGGTGAAAGGATTGCATCAGCATAGGTTGTGATATATAATTATTATTTTAAACTAGGTTTTCACACTGTATTTAATTTTCCCAGTTCCATGTGAAAATTTATCTTTATTTTATTTTAATATGTATTGTACAAATTGATAGTGCTGTTAAAATTCTTTGTTTATAGTTTTGTTTTAATTATCTTATTATTCCCTTGCCCATATATACATTTGTTTATCCATGTATCAGAAATTAACTTAAGTATATCACAACACCCAACTCTTTTCAAATACTTGAAAAGCCTTACCAAGAATGACAAGTACAAACAAGCCAGACTGCAGTGACTACAATAAATAACCAACTCTTCAATGCTCAGACACAGACAAACATCTAAAAGCATCAAGATCATTAAGAAAAACATTACCTCATGAAAGGAACTAAAGAAGACACCAGGGGCCAATCCTATAGAAAGAGAGATACATGACTTTTCAGACAGAAAACTTGAAATAGCTCTTTTGTGGAAATTTTAAGAATTGAAAGCCCACAGAGAAGTAATTCAGAATTCTATCTGAAAAATGTAACAAAGTGATTGCAACAATTAAAAAGAATCAAGTAGAACTTCTGTACTTTAAAAGTGCAATCGACATTCTGAAGACTGCATGAGTCTCTTAATAGCAGAATTGATCAAGTGGAAGAAAAAATTAGTGAGTTTGAAGACAGCCTCTTTGAAAGGACAAAGTCAGAGGAGACAAAGGAAAAACAATAAAAAACAATGAAGCACACATACAGGAACCAGGAAATAGAAACAAAAAGGGATCCTAAAAGCACCAAGAGAAAGGAAACAACATACAATGGAGATTCAATATACCTGGAAATAGACTTCTCAGTAGAAGCCTTACAGGCCAGGAGAGAATGGCATGACATATTTAAAGTGCTGAAGGAAAAAAAGAATACTCATTACCCTAGAATAGTATATCCAGCAAACATAACTTTCACTCATGAAGGAGAAATAAAGAGTTTTCCAAACAAACAAAAACTGAGAGATTTCATCAATGTCAGACCTATTCTACAATAAATGCTAAAAGGAGTACTTCAGTCAGAACAAAAATGACATTAATGAGCAATAAGAAATCATCTCAAGGTACAAAACTGACAACTAATAGTAAGTACACAGAAAAACACAGAATATTATGACACTGTAACTGTGCTGTATAAACTACTCTTAAGTAGAAAGATTAAATTATGAACTAACTGAAAATAGTAACTATTATAGTTATATTAACACAGCTTTTCAAGATGTAGATGGTACCAAAAGATATAAAGAAAAATAACAAAAAGCTGAAAAGCAGAGGGATGAAGTTAAAGTGTAGAGATTTAAGTTAGTTTCTTGTTTGTTTATTTTTTGTGCAAATAGTGTTGTTATCAGCTTACAACGATTAGTTACAAGATAGTATTTGTAAGCCTCATGATAACCTCAAATCAAAAATCATATATTGGATGCACAAAAAATAAAAAGCAATACATTAAATCATACCATGAAAGATAACCATGTTCATTAAGAGGAATACAGGATAGATGAAAACAAGGAACAGAAGACCAAAAAACAAAAAGAGCACAATGGAACATCAGGAGTAAGTCCTAACCTATCAATAATAACATTAAATGTCAATGGATTAAACTCTCCAATAAAAAGACATAGATTGGCTGAATAGGTAAGAAAAACAAGGTGCAATGATCTGCTGCCACACTTCACCTGTAGAGATATTAGGGATAAAAAAAGATACTGTATGCCAATGGAAAAGAAAGAGAATAGCTATAAAAAAAAAGAGCAAGAATAGCTGTACTTATAGCAGAGAAAATAGATTTCAAGACAAAAACCATGGGAGAAAAAAAGATGATCACTATATAATGATGTAGTGGTCAAGGTCAATTAATAAGAGGACATAAAAACTGTAAATATTAATATACCCAATACCGGAGCACACAAATATATAAAGCAGATATTATTAGAGAAGAAGAGATAGACCGCAATACAATAATAAAAACTTTAACACCCCAGTCTCAGCAATGGACAGATCTACTAGATAGAAAATTAGCAGAGAAACATAAGACTTAATCTGCACTATATGGTACCTATTAGATACTTACAGAACATTTCATCCAACAGCTAGAGAATACAAGTTATTTTTATCAGCACATGGATCATTTTCAAGGATAGACCATATGGTAGGTCACAAACTAGTCTTAAAACATTTCAAAAAATTGAAATAACATCAAGCACCTTCTCTGCTCAAAAATAAAACTAGAAATCAAAAACAAGAATAATTCTGGAAACTATATAAACAAATGAAAACTAAACATTACGTTCCTGAATGACCAGTGGATAAACAAAGAAATTAGGAAGGAAATTGAAAAATTTCTTGAAACAAATGGTTATAAAAACACAATATACTGGGATACAATGAATGCAGTTCTAACAGGGAAGATTACAGCTATAGGTGCATGCATCAAAAACAAAGCCTTCAAACAACATAATGATGCATGATAAAGAGCTAGAAAATCAAGAGTAAACCAACCTCAAAATTCGTAGAAATTGATTACAATTTCAAAGGTTATTTTATACTTTAAAACTCAGTCATACATATGGCAATGACTTTGGTTTACTTTCTACTTTTTAAGTCAGAATCTCAGTTTTTTCTTATTCATATTTAGTTTTAATTGTAAAATAAATGCTTTTTCACGTTGCAACCAAGTAGTATATAAAGCAAAAATCCTCTTTCCCCGTATGTATCTTTCTTTAACATTTTTTCTCAGTGTTATATATATATTATATGTTATATATTAAGTATTAACTCAGTGTTTTATATATATATATATATATATATATATATATAAAACTCGGTGTTATATATATATGTATATAAAACTCATATATATACATATATGAGTTAAGTATTAACTCACAAGTTCCCACAATAGGCTGTCTTTGGGCTGAGGAGCAAGGAGAGCCAGTCCAATTTCCAAAACTGAAGAACTTGGAGTCCGATGTTTGAGGGCAGGAAGCATTCAGCACGGGAGAAAGATGTAGGCTGGGAGGCTACACTTGTCTCTCTTTTCACATTTCTCTGCCTGCTTAATAATTTAGCTGAGCTGGCAGCTGATTAGATGGTGCCCACCCAGATTAAGGGTGGGTTTGCCTTTCCCAGCCCACTGACTCAAATGTTAATTTTCTTTGGCAACACTCTCACAGACACACCCAAGATCAATACTTTGCATCCATCAATCCAATCAAGTTGATGCTCCATATTAACCATCACAAACTGTCTGCTGCCATAACCTGATGTAACAATTTTGAGTTGTGAAAGTAAGTTCCCTGTACACACAGGACAAAAAGTCAGATAAATCTCTTTACCTTTTGAAGAATCATGGCTTTAGTGGTAGTATCAGTTATTATTGACACTGACACAATCAATGTCAAGGGACGGAGTTCTCAAAATTCTCATAAAGAAATTGAAATTTTCTAAAAAGCAATAAAATATGCAGGCAAAAATGATAGTACTATAAACTGTTTGAATACCAGTAACTAGAGAAATTTTATAAAGGGAAGATTTGAGTTGAAACAGATCTAGATTGAGTTGCCAGCTTCACCACTTACAAGCTGTGTGACCTGGTCCAAGACATTTAACTTCTATGAACTCTAGCTTTCTTGGATGTAAAATAAACATAATTATAGTGCCTACCTTTGAGTATTTAACCAATATAATGTATATAAAACATAAAACACAGTTTTTGACATAGGTTCTTGCTAAGTCTGAGCTATAATTATTGCTGTAGGACTTTTAAAATCAAATTAGATACCAGATAAAAAGTTAAGTTTGAAGACTTATTAGGCCCATCTACACACTTAGCAGATAATTATTACACAAATTCTTACAGTCTGGGCTGGGAAGGCAGAATCATGACCATTCTGAATGCTGCTGCCTACAATCTCTCTCTTCCTTTCAAGTAGCTCTCTCACAACTAACCCTACATATGTGATGTCCACATTCCCCACACCCAACACTAGCTTCCAGCAGCCTCTATGTGTCTCATTCTTCCCCTCCACCATGCTGACCAAATCCTAGTACTTAATTTTATTTTTTATACCTTAATGCCTTAAAGAATGTGATTTAATTTCCTTTTTTTAAAAAAATCTGTAAAACAAGAAAAATAGCTTTTCTATAACAACTGGTCACATATGGTGAAAACGGAGATAAAATTTAGAATGGCCAGACACAGTGGCTCATGCCTTTAATCCCAGCACCTTGAGACACTGATGCGAATGGATCACCTGAGGTCAGGAGCTTGAGACCAGCCTGACTAACATGGCAAAACCCTGTCTCTACTAAAAATACTAAAATTTTGCTGGGCATGGTGGTGGACGCCTGTAATACCAGCTACTTGGGAGGCTGAGGCAGGAGAATCACTTGAACCTTGGAGGCAGAGGCTGCAGTGCGCTGAGATTGTGCCACTGCACTCCAGCCTGGGTGACAAGAGCGAGGCTCCTTCTCAAAAAAAAAAAAAAAAAAAAAAAAATTTAGACTATGCTTCTGAGGTAATTCTAAATTTCAGAGAGCATTAAGTTATTTAGAAGAAATACAGTTTTAAAAATACAAAGATAGTAACATTATAGCATTGCTATGCTGAATTCATTGTCAAAAGTTATCTTCCTTAGATATAAAGCAAAACCTGCATGCATTAATTCATATAATCTTAGTAATAAATCAACCAACCATAGCTTATTTGAGTTGGATGGAAGTTTTGAGATTATCTGGCTCAATTCCAGTATGTTGACATTAAAACTCGGGCCCAAAAAGAGGTGGGACCTCTCCAAGTTCATGCAGCAATTTAGTGGAAATGCCAGGTAAATTCCCACTATATCACTGTGAAATACAACAAAAATATTCTTCATCAACATATCCCTAGGTAATGATCTTGACTCAAAATCTCCCAGTGGTAATCTTTTGACCTTAGTGCTGTGTTTCAGAAATATTATTTTATTAATAATTCCAAAGTGTAGAAAAAAGAAACAGCCCTGGCATTCCATATCCCATCACCTTCTAAACATCTCAACAGAAGAAGAACTACATTTAATAAATGTCAGAGTAGGGGACAATACTCCAGCCTTGGCCTCCCAAAGCTGGGATTACAGACGTGAATCACCGCACCCACCCTTTCCAGCATTTTTAAAGCTCTCCAGGTAACTGTAATGTGTAATGAATGTTGAGAATCCCTGTTAATAGTGTACCTTTTGCATACCTCTGCAGCTTCAGAGCCTTGGAAGAATGTGTCCTGCTTCCCATTACCTGCAACCACACCTGCCACAAATTCCTAAAAGAAATAAGCCCATGGAGGTCTCTGAAGCACATGGTTCCTTTCACTATTGCTTTACTATTCTGCCTGCGTTGCAAATGGATGATAACCACTGACTGGTCACAGAATCTAGACAGAACAGGACATTCACTCACATGGGTGGAATACACACAGTGCTAAAGCAGATGGATACGGAAGGAAGCCCAAAACTTTCTCCAAATGTGACAGTGGAGAGTGGATTTGGGGATCATCTAGATTTGGTTAATAATGGAGGAACCAGAGAAGCCCACAGATGATGCTAAGCCTCCTCCATCTCTAGGGAACAAAGCTTATACTAGGATTAGGATGAGGTAACTGAGGTGCTCAACTTGGGCACGAAAGGTAGGGACCCTTAAAACAACTCAGTAATCAATGCAATATTTTAAAAATTCTAAATCAATGAAAAAATCCATCATGGACAAAAATTTAAATACATCCAGCACTTTCACAGTTCACTGACTTGCCTCACCCTAACCTGGGTCCTATGAGATTCTGTCACCCTAGTCCCAGCCCTGGTAAAAACTCATCCAGGCCCCAGAAACACATGTAACTGAGAAGAAGAAAGTGCTCTCATTCAAGAGAAAGGTAGTAGGACCTCTTCTACCCTAATTCATCATGAGAAGGCTAAGAATGGAATAAATTGTACCCTGTGTTTCTTACCTATAACTGGTGAGAAAAACAACTGTCCCCAACCCCCAAAATAAACATGAAACCTCACCATGGTCCTCCCAATATAAATCAAAAGGCTGTGAAATAAGAGGAAAGAATGAGGAGTCCTGGGACAAAAATTTCCCAAGGCCTTTCTTGGTGTATGGAAAGGGAGTGAAAGAACAGTTGGGAAAGATGGAGGGAGATAGATACTTGCTTGTTGCTTGACTCTGTACTGTTGAACATTTTGATAGCCTTTTTTTTTCCCCCAGAACAATCACCCCTAAAATGATTCACTAATGATTCAATTTCAGGCATCCAGCAGCTTTGGGAGAGAGACAGAGATGGAAAATTTTCAAGGTCTTCCCATGAGGTACTCATGAAAATAATAGACTTATGAATGAATCAATGAACAAATGGATGAATGGGTGGACACATGCTGTCTCTGTATTAGAATAAAATCTATTCTCTATTTTTCAAGGTCACACAAAAAGATATGGTGTGTCTACAATAAGAAACCTGGCCTGTCAATTCAATATTGGTAAATTCTCAAAACATGTCATATAAAATAAAATAAAATATTAACATCAAGAAAAATGCTAAAGAAATATAAAGGGAAAGAGGATTTTCACTTTCTGTACTACTTGGCTGCAAAATTAAGAAGCATTTATTTTAAAATTGAAACTAAATATGAATAAGAAAAAACTGAGATTCTGACTTAAAAAGTAGAAAGTAAAGTAATTGCCATATGCATGACAAAACAGAATTTTAAAGTAAAAAATTGTAATCACGTAAATATAAAACTAAATAGTAGTGATATGTCATATGTCATCTATTAAATTATGAAGGATATAAAATAATAATGATGCTTAATGATGGGTAGGTATTATGAAAAGTGCACCAAATAATGCTAGTGAGACTGTAAATTTGTACAAAATTTATGAATTTATGAAAATAAATCTCAATCTATAGCAGCCTTCAAATATCTTCAAGCATTATGACATTGAAATTGCACGTTGAGGACTACACAATAAGGAAGTAATCAGAAATATGTATATATGTTAATTAATGAAGATGTTCCTCCCAGCACAGTTTCATAAATTCAAAATTATGATGAAAATATAAAAGTTCAAAATTGTATTAAAAAACGGAGAATAATTTAAACATTTGAGTATAAAGAAGTAGGTTACAATAAATATGGCACATTCATATGATCACTTAAAAGACCTTTAAATTTTATTCGAGAAAATATGAGGAAATGATATGATTTAAAAGGGAATAAAGCAAAATACAGAATTATACATCCAATTTACTCCAAAAGAAAAACTGGAGAATAGTAAATTTAGGTGGAAATGTTTATTATCTCTAAATCGTATAAATATATATTCCAAAGTTTCAACAATGAACTGGCTAAATTTTCAGAGTAAAAATATAAACGGTACATAATTGGATTCTCATAAAGAAATGTATTCTAGGATTATTATACCTCTGTCTTTATTCTCTCCATACACCTTGCTGTAATTTTACCCATAAAAATGTCCTTGTGAATTGTGATTTACTGCCTCTATGGAGGATAAAATAGCATCTCCCTTATAAAGCCAAAACTGAACTACTATCTATAATATTCTCCAATTATCACTATCAAAATTACATTTAAAGAACAAAATATCACTTTTTTAGGAAAAATGGTTTGGGCATACAAAAGTGTCTTTAATTACGCAGTGACCAAATTCATTCACTAAACAGATTTTTTTTGAGCATCTACCTAATATCTTGTGGTGTTTGACACTGAGCATTTAATGACAAACAAGGAAAACAATTCTTGAAGTCATCAATCTTAAAGTCTATTTGAGGTGACAGATAATTTTAAAATCTCAAAAAATACACAGATAATAAAAAACAGGTTATTGAGAAAAAATAACCATGAGTTGTGAGGAAAAAAAGAAACCTCCTTTAATACTTTACAGTGCACAGGCAGGGAATGCATGAGTAAATAGATGACATTTTACTGAGCACTAGATGGTAAATGAAAGGCTGCTATACAAAGACTCTAAAAGAAAAAGTTGCAGGCAAAAGAGACAGCTGGTGCAAAGACCCAGAGGCAATAAAGTGTGCATAGCCTCACACCGTCAAGGAAGTCAGCAAGACTTGAATGGTTAGTGAACTATGGCGGAGACAGTACAAGATGTGGATGGAAACAGGAAACAATGAGATCATGCAGAGATTTGTAGTCCATGTTAGAAATTGAAGTTTTATGTTAAAATTAGTGGAAGTCACCGAAATGTTTTAAATAGGTGAAAATTTTGACATATTTAATTTTAATCATTTTGGCTACTGTTGGGGTCGTGGATGGCAGCAGAAGAGAGAGATAAGAAACTGTTTAGGAGACTTGAAGTAATGCAAGTGTGATATAATCATGGCTTAGAGGTAGGTGTAGGAGTGGAGATGAGAAATTAGATGGATTTAAGATATATTTTGGAGTGAGATCCAATAGAGATTGTTAGTGGCCAAAGTTATTGGAGCCAGGTTGGGAGATGAAGGAAGGGAAGCACAAGATGCCCTCAGCTATTTCCTCAGCAGGTTTTGATGGTTTACCTGGTGTGACCCAAACCTTCATTCCTGAGTGCTCTGAGAGCTTCTTGGTCTGGGTTAGCTGCAGTTGTCCATTCAGAGTTAAAATGGGGTATCCAAGAGAATCCAAGGAGGTATCCATGTGGATCACTTGTGTTTCACTTATAATCCCTTCTGGCTCCAATGGAGAAAAGCAGCCCTGCCTCATCCTGATGATCAGAATCAGTTATATATTCCCATATGGTAATTCCTCTTCTCATCTGCTTCTCCTTGGGCACAGGAATACAAAGTGTCCTTATGGCAGCCATAAATTGCTGTTATTTGTTTCTCCTGGCAAGAATGTGTCCCTTTTGTGAACAAGGCCCTCCAAACTCTAGAGCTGAAAATGATGAGGATCTGAAGCACACAATTTGCCAGTGGATCATAGGGAAAGGTGGTGTGGGGCCAATCCTGTTGACAAACTTTGTTTTTAGACACACAAGCTTTCACAAGGGAGACGCAGTGTCATATAGAGGCTGCTGATTTAATAAATACGCTAAAATACATTGCATTTAAAAGGATGACATCCCATTCATTCAGACTGTTTCTCCTGACCTGGCACTTCAGTTGCATCTTTAGAAAGTAGTTCCAGCATTCTCTGAGGTCAGCTGTTTCTGGATTGTGTGTTATGTGACATGGTCAGTGGAACCTATGGCCATAAGCCCACTCCTGGACCTCATTTTCTGTGAAGTGGGCAGTCTGGTCAGATGCTGTGCTGTGTGAGATACCCAGTCTACGGATCAGGGATTTTATAAGCTCACAGATGTTAAGTGCTCGCTAACGCTCTACAAGCAGAAAAGGCAAACTTTCGGCAGATAAGTATATATGTTTGTGAGAATCAACTGTTGGCCTTTCCAAAATAGAGGGGCCCAGTGTGGTCAACCTTACCACTCCAAGGTCATTTGATCTCCTTGAATAATGGTGTCATAGTGGGGGCTCAGCTTTGGTCTACGTTGCTGACAAGTTGGACATTCAGAGACAATAGCTAGGTTTGTGGAAGTTTATGCTGTTGGACATACATATAGCCGCCATCTCTGCTACCACGACCACTACATTCACAGGCCCATTATGATATCTCTGGTGTGGCTAATGAGAAAGGCCAGTGAGGTCAACTGATCAAGTTATTTCATCAACTTGGTTTGCAGTGCCTATCTGTATTAAATGATTTCTGGTGAACATTAAAATATTTTCATACTTTTATCTGCTCCCACGTGTCCATCCACATGCCTCTTCCATAGCCCTTACTGTCTTTAGTTTTCTAGTGCTTGTCTTTCCTGGCCCCAGATTAGAAGACCAGGCCATTGACCACTGCCCATTAATCTATATATTCTCACCTCCGTTCCCTTCTCCCTCTTCAAAAAGTCGATAACCAGGGTGCTCCAAGTGAAGCTCTTACCATCAAGATATCTATCTTCATTACGAAAGATTAACAGTGGATATAGAATGAGGTTTGGGGGCTTCATTCCCTACGTTCCCTCTTTGATGGGCTTTGTATTGATAGTGACTGCCCCTCTACAAAAAGCCATAGACCTCTCTTAGAAATCCAGTTGCTGCTATCTCTGCATTGTAATAATTACTCTCTCTGCCTGTCTTTCAGGCATAGGGGTAGCAATGGCTTCCTGCTGTTTCAAGCCTTATGATATGTTATTGTATCAAGTTGGTTGCTGTTAATTGTCTTCATTTCCTTGTTTCAGTATATTATCTGTTTTTTCCATAACCTGACTAATATATCTAATAAGTAACATACAAAATGATAATAAATGGCTTACTTGAATTATTTGGACCTAAATAAAAATATTCTTAGAATGAAGAAAAAAGCAATTATTTTATTTTCCACTATGGGTTTTAACAAAAATAATAATAATAATTACCATTTGTCACTGTTTAGTATGTGTCTGTATGTCTATTTCATGTTTATCATCAAATTATTTTATTAACTTACTCATTCAATGACTATTTGAGTGCCTACAATGTGCCAGCAATTCAGCAAATTTAATGGGAGTTATAGAGGTAAGTCATTCATTCAACCCTGTTATAATGAATTCTATGGTATACCACCTAGACTTTCAGACCAATTTTAGGACTGGAAAACTACATTGCTCCGGTTGCTATTATAGTATTGGCAACTGCTATTTAGCAGCCAAGACTCTCTCTGAAAACTGTTCTTGCCTGAAAAGACCTAGCTTGCCCAGGGCCATCCCATCTTTGCAGAAGAAGCCTACACCCAAAGAGGGGTTGTTTTCTGGAGTATAAATGTGTGGCTTTCCTAAAATTTAGGCAACTCTGAATGGTCATCCCAGTTCAAGAGCTCACTTCATGATGAACTGAAGCTTTTGCTGCAACTGTATGGCAATTAAACTCTTCCCTCCAATTATTCCTACTTTTCACTTCTTCACAGGTGTGAAAACACCCCCTAATAAACTTACTGCATACAGGTCTCCACCTCAAAGTCTACTTTCTAAGAAAACCAATTTGCAACTTCTGCCCCTGAGAAGCTTATAACTTACGTAGAAAAACTTTATTTTGGGGTTTATTTCTATGAAGAAAGTGAGCAGTGATGTTATGAAAAGAATGCAAACACGTGGTATGCAATGTCTCAGAATGCTATTAGGCTTGATTTCAACGTGTATGTAGGAAGGCCTCATATTTACCATCTAAATATCAGACAACCTGAGGTATGAATATATATAATAAAGTATCTATCTTCAAGAGTTTACAGTAATTGAAATAGGCCATTTTTGGGACAGGGCAACAATGTGGCTATACTATGTTCTATTTATTTAGGGTGACAGCATGCATGTTGTACCCTAATATTTTTTTTCTGTCAATATTCCAGGGGGTCTTTGACTTCAAACCTATAGAGTGGCTTCTTTCTATGGATTATTTTACTAACCAGCTCTCCCCAGTTTTTTTTCTCAGGCCCCAACCACTGTTAAGTGACAGCTTTGGCGACAACAAGCAATAAACAACCATGAGGAAAAGACCTACATCCGTGAAGAGAAAGATCTACTTATAACTATTCCACACATACAAAATACTGGTAGAAATAGCTAAGCCTTCAATTACAAGTAGCATTAACATTGGCAAGAAGTGGTTATTGGAGGGAATCATAGATGAAAAAAAAAAAAAAAAACCCAAAGCAAAGTACAAAGCATGAAGTGTTATGAAATAAGGGTTTTAAATTTTGGAATGGTGTGAAAAGGCACCTAAATATTGATATTTACCAAATACAGAGACATTAATCAATGTACATGTTATAGTTCCGAAGACTGTGATCAGTGCTTAGGTGGTCATTTTCTATACATGAATGGGGTTTCCAAAATGCAGCTCACAGGGAACTTGAGTTCTAAGGAATTCTCTCACCGGCCATCACTGAAATATTAATATTTACAAAGATACTGCCATCTGGGATTAAAATAATGTACACATGGGTTGACAGTGTTTCATAGCAAAAACATATACAATAACTTGATAAAAATAAGATAAATTATTGAAAAGTTATAAAAATTGAAAATTTCTTAAGCAATTTACCCAAAGTTTAAATATTTTTAAAAGCATGAAGTCTATAGATGTCAAGTGACTTTTCCATTGTTTCCTACAGGTATATTCTTGAGAGTTGCAATACATTCTTTGTTTCAAAAGCGTATGACAACAGACAAGACTGATAATATATTAAGTACATTTACACATAGCCATTAGCAGTAACTCTAATGAGGGTGCTTACAGAGACCTTCAAACTTTGCTCCTAATTTTAACTTTGAACTTGAACTCTTAATAATGCAAATCTTATATGTTTATCAGGAGATTCAGATACCACATTAAAAAATCTTAGGAAGATTCATACAATTGAGAAGGCATCCAGTATTTCCTTCTCTGTATGAAATGTACATGGATGTAAAATGTTTGGTAGCATGTTCACAACAAAAATTAATCCAGATCATTTTTCTAAAACTGTATCTTAAATCTCCAAACTTTAATATGTAAATTTTTCCCACAAAAGGAACTCAAGAAATATATAATAAATATGTATAGCTTATGACTATTTGCCCATATACATACATGCCTGTTCTCTCCACACAATATTCCTCAGAGGTACAGAAATAATTACTGCTAATTTCCTCAATTTGAAAGGGAATTAAGACCAAAGAGTTTGGATAATTATATGTATATGAATAACTCACTGTTGGAACCAGCATTGCATGTAGGTTATTCAATCCACATCCAATGCTCTTATGTACAATAAGGATGCAGTATATGATTCAAAATATCTTGAAACACTTTACAATAGAAGCTACATATAAACGAAAATCTTTATTCCAGAAATAAATACCAATAATATAATAAATATGCATGAAGTCATAAGTTAATCTATATCCTGTGGACAAGCATTTACTGTAGATGTATTTTTGTTTTATTGAGACAGGGTCTCACTCCGTCACCCATGCTGGAGTGCAATGGTGCTATCTTGGCTCACTGCAACCTCTACCTCCTGGGCTTAAGTGATCCTGCCACGTGGCTTCCCAAGTAGCTGGAAACCAGATATGTCCCACTACAGCCAGCTAATTTGTAGATCTAAATTTCATTACAACAAAGTCAAAAAGAGTTACATAAATTGTATCATCTGAGAAATAGAAAACAAATCAGGTAATGTAATAACATGTTACACCATGTTAAAAACTCTTCCAATGGCTCTTTTTATTGCATTTATAGATACTTCAAACTTTACATCCTAGCCTACAAGGTCCAACATAATCTGGCTTCCATAATTTTTCTGTCTTTACCAACTACTACTTTCCCTGTTGTGAACTACACTTTGTTCTTTGTGTTTGTTCCTTCAACATGCCAATCTCACTCCTACCTTCAGGCCTTTGGACCCACTATTGAATACACTAGCAATACTACTCACCCAATTCTTAACACAACTAGCCTTTTTCGCTATGCAGACATCAGTTCAAAAGTCTCAGTTCTCATTATTCAGGTCTCCTAGAAATCATATCTGATCTTCTTATCTAAATTAGTCATTTTCCCAGCTCTCCCTTGTTTAATTACTACAGTCTACTTTCTTTGTAGTACTTAGCTGTTTGTGAAATATTCATGATTATCCAAATTTTTGTTTACTTCTGTTCTTTCCTTTCAACTAGAATGAAAATTCTCTAAGAGTCAGAAATTCACATATCTTTACTTCCCACTATTACGTCTTGAGCACCAAGGAAAGTGCCAATTGGACACTTAAGTTTTAAATGAATAAATTTAAAGTCATTGACAGGGACAGCTTCTTCTTTAAACTTAATCTTCAAATCATTTAAAATCATAAATTATTTTACAACTTTTAAAACATGTTGCACTATGGCATCAGCATCTCCCTTCTAGAATAAGCAGCATTAGCCAGTGAGATGGGGTAGAATGAAGAGAATAAAGCTAACATAATGAAAGATCAACAAAATAGTCTCCTCTGAAGAAGATCAAAATGCAGTGTACACAGAGAAAAGAAAACCAGCAAGATTAGTGTTACAAATCAAAGTAAAAGGAAATGTTTTAAAAGCAGGTCATGAATACTGTAAACGCCTAAAAAGTATTCATTGAATTTTTTAATGAAAATGCTACTAGTGACCTGGTAAGAAGCAAATTCAGTGAAGTGGTGGTGATAATGAGAATATGATTGCAGTGGATTAATGAGAAAATATAACAAGGAATTTCAACATAAAAAATAGATGACATGGTTTTGCGATGGACATTTTTAGAGTATATTCCGACTTACCTGATTTGATCGTTTAAAGAATCCCTATTTGGCTCTATTCAAGAGTCTGTTTTAGAGGAGAACTGCCTTGTGATTAATTGAATATTTGCAAATAAGTTGAATATTTTCCTACCAGTCAAGCTTTTAAATATTTAAATACTTACATATTGTACTCCTTAAATATTCCCGTCTATAGACTAAATATTTATAGATTCTCCACCATTCTCACTGATGAGCTAATTTTTGATACTTCGTTTACATCCTTATTATCCTTGACCACTCCAATTTGTCAATGTCATCTTACAGTGTAATTTCTGGAAATATTTAAGGGCATCACTTGCTTTTTAAATTACTTGTCATAATTTCCCATTGCACTCTTCATTCTGATTTTTAAGACCTTCAACACTGACTTTTGCGAATATTCTTGGGCATTATCTCCCATTCCCTCTCAGCTTTATAATACACATACTAGATCAGGGGTCAGCAAGCATTTTCTGTAAAGGGTCGGATAGCAAATATCTTTTACTTTGCAGACTATATAGTCTCTGTCGCAACTACTCAATATGTCATGTACAATACAATACAATACAATACAATACAATACAATACAATACAATACAACAGACAATACCTATGTAACAGATAATCAATTAATGAATGTCCATGGCTGTATTCCAGAGAAACTTTATTGCAGAAAACAACAGGCTGAAAGCTTCAGTTGGCCCTAAGCCATAGTTTGCCTAACTGTGGTCTAGACAAACAAAATGGCTTGATATTTTTGGGGGGCTTCTAAGTCAATTCTATGCTTTTGTTGATGCTCTTTACTATTCCACTTGGTTGGTTCAAACAAAGGCTATGCTAATATAGCCAACAGATTCTAAAATACAACAGTTACTAGGCTTCCTCTTGCTAATGGTAGCAAGTAACTGTCAACCCTTAGTGACACACTAGAACTAATATTTTGTCTCTTTATAATCAGTTCCGCTAGAGATATAGGCTCATATACCTTTGTTTTAGCTTCAAAAATACTGAAAGATGGCTTTGTCAAATGTTTTAAACGTATAAAACTTGGGAGTCTATTTTCCCAGTCGGCTTAATAATTTTATAGCCATTAAGCCAGCGATGCATACTTTAGACTTTTCTGATAGTAGTTTCATTTTTCTGGTACTAATTTCAACATAAGGGAAAGTACTATGTGTCAACAAATAGACTAAATATATATATAACCAACCAACATATTAAAAGTTAATTTCCCATATGATATGGTTGGGCTTTATGTCCCCAGCCAGATCTCACCTTGAATTGTTATATTACCCACTTGTCAAGGTCAGTACCAGGTGGCGGTAATTGGATCATGGGGGCAGTTTCCCCCATGCTGTTCTCATGTTAATGAGTGAGTTCTCATGAGATCTGATGGTTTTATAAGCATCTGACATTTCTCCTGCTTGTACTCTGTCCTGTTGCCCTGTGAAGAAGGTGCCTGCTTTGCCTTTGCCTTCCACCATGATTATAAATTTCCTGAGGCCTCCCCAGCAATGTGGAACTATGAGTTAATTAAGCTTCTTTCCTTTATAAATTACCCAGTCTCTGGCAGTGTTTTATAGCAGCGTGAGAACGGACTAATACCCCATGGATTTAACAGTTTAGAGTGGTTCTAGGTTGTTGGAATACTCTGCTTCACAGTTATTCAGGGACCCAGGATGATAGCAGCTCTACCATAGTCAACATACATCTTCCAAGTACAGCTTGGTGGTTGCCATAAGAGTGTGTTATATAAAAAAAATAATAAGAAAGGAGCTTATCTAAAAATGTTAGTAGTACGGCACAACATTTTCTCTTATGTTCCATTGGCTCTAACTCTGTCAAATAACCATAGCAAACTGCAAGGGAGACTGAGAAAGTATATGCCCAAAACGATAAGAACGATTTATGGTTAATGGCCAAAAATTTCTGTATGCCATCTATCAAAATGCTACAGTATTATGTCACTCATGAATTCTTCTCTTAGTTCCCTTTCTCTTTTGCATGAATCACCATACTGTTTTACTCATATGCCTTCCCAACACACTTTCTATACCTGATCTGCAGATACTGGCTTGCCTAAATTTGATGACTATCCAAAGCAGGCACTCTGGAAGTATGCCTTATAGACGTTGCACAGAGAGGTACAAATGTAGCATTAGGCCTGGTGGCAAGGGAGAGCAGAAGGGCAAATTGGGCCTTGGGTGTACTCTTCTTTATATCACTTATTTCCAGCATAAGGCATTTTAAGAAAAATGGAGCCTCAATGGATGGTGAAATGGTTTAAATTACTCTTTGTCATCTCCCACTTCTCTTGAACGTCACTGAAATCATAGCCTTTTGCTATCAGCCTACAGTAAACTCTTCTTGGGGTAGCCATCTAATTTATAAAAATTCTCCTTTTCCCTGAAACAACTTCATAACAGAAAGAAAATCAGTACGAGTAATTAAATGAACAAATATGTAACAATAGCTGACTGATCCATAGACCAAATACAATTCTCTTCATGATATTTAAAGACCTTTAAACTAAGACTGAGAGTATTCAGAGCCAAATCATGTCAATGTCAAAATTTGAGGCAGAACATTCACAATCTTCTGCTGCTAGAGTCCCACATCCACCATAATTGCAGCCTTTCCTGAGTCTTGGCTATCAAAATCATTCTTCAAAACTGTGAGAAACAACAGGACCCTTTCAGTGTACTTGATGATTTGCTAAAACACTAGAATTAGCTTCCTGTGCTTGCCACTAAAAGAAACTTGTTATTCTCCTGTCAGTATTAGAAGATTTTTACTTTGTCAGTGTAGAGGGAAGTACAATCGTACTTGGATCATTATGTTTTGTCTTAAGTATATGTTGACATTATGCCACATGCCACAAGCTGGTAGCCTAGTCATTTCATCTTGTTCCTGAATTAAATCAAGCCCTTTTTATTGTTAACTGTCTTTTTAACTTTTATTTTAGTTTCAGGGTTACATGGGCAGGTTTGTTTTGCAGGTAAACTTGTGTCACAAGGGGTTTATTGTGCAGATTATTTTGTCACTGAGGTACTAAGACTAGTAAAGAATAATTACGCCTTTTGTTGCTCTTTCTCCTCCCACCCTCCACTCTCAGGGAGGCCCCAGTGTTTTGTTTGCCTCTGTGTGTCCATATATCATCATTTAGTCCCCACCTGGAAGTAAAAAGATGAAATATTTGTTTTTCTGTTACTGCATTAGTTCACTGAGGATAATGGCTTCCAGCACCATCCATGTTCCTGAAAAGGACATGTTCTCATTTTTTCTTATGGCTACATCATATTCCATTGTGTATGTGTACCACATTTTTTAAATCCAATCTACCATTGATGGGCATTTAGATTGAATCCATGTCTTTGCTATTGTGACTTGTGCTGTGATGAACATACATGTGCACGTGTCTTTAGGGTAGAATGATTTATATTCCTCTGGGTGTATGCCCAGTAATGGGATTGCTGGGTGAAATGGTAGCTTTGTTTTTAGTTCTTTGAGGAATCACCATACAGCTTTCCACAATGGTTGAACTAATGTACAATCCCAACAACAGTGTATAAGCATTCCTTTTCTGCACAACTTCACCAGCATCTGTTATTTTTTGATATTTTAATAATAGCCATTTTGACTGATGTGAGATTGCATCTCATTGTGGTTTTGATTTGCATTTCTCTAATGATCACTGATATCGAGCTTTTTTTCATGTCCTTGTTGGTTGCATGCATGTCTTCTTTAGAGAAGTGTCTGTTGGAGTCCTTTGCCAACATTTTATTTTTTTATTGTACATTTGTTTGAGTTCCTTATAGATGATGGATATTAGATCTTTGTTAGATGCATAGCTTGTCACAATGTTCTCTCATTCTGTAGGTTGTCTGTTTACTTTGTGAATCGTTTTTTTTTTTTTTTTTTTTTTTTTTTTTTTTTTGTTATTCAGAAGCTCTTTAATTATATCTCATTTGTCAATTTTTCTTTTGTTACAATTGCTTTTGGCATCTTCATTATGAAATCTTTGCCAGTCAGACTGGAAATACAGAATGGTATTGTCTAGGTTGCCTTCTAAGTTACTGTAGTTTGGGGTTTAACCTTTAAGCCTTTAATTTATCTTGAGTTGATTTTTGGGTATGGTGTAAGGAAGAGATCCAGTTTCAGTCTTCTGCATATGACTAGTCTATTAGTTCAGCACCATTTATTGAATAGAGAGTCCTTTTCCCACTGCTTATTTTTGTCAGCTTTGTCAAATATCAGATGGTTGTAGCTGTGTGACATTATTTTTGTGCTCTATTTCCTGTTCTATTGTTTTTGTACTAGTACTATACTGTTTTGGTATTCATAGTGCTAGTATAGTTTGAAGCCTTTCACTTTTTTCTTTTTGCTTAGAGTTTTGAGCTGTTTTTGGGTTTCATGTAAATTTTATAATAGTTTTTTGTAGTTCGGTAAAAATATCAGTTCTAGCTTTGTACAAATAACATCTATTCTGTAAATTGCTTTGGGCAGTATGGCCATTCTAATGACATTGTTTCTTCCTATCCATGAGCATAAAATGTTTTTCCATTTGTTTGAATAATCTGGGGTTACCTTGAGCAGTGTTTGCAATCTCATTGTAGAAATCTTTTATTCCCCATGTTAGCTGTATTCCTAGTTCTTTTTTTGTTTTTTCATTTTGTGACAATTGTGAATGGGATTACATTCCTAATTTGGCTCTCAGCTTAACTATTGTTGGTGTGAATGAAAGTTATTGATTTTTGTACATAGATTTTGTATCTTGAAATATTAATGAAGTTGTTTATCAGATTAAAGAGCTTTTGGGTTGAGACTATGAGGTTTTCTAGATAATAGAATTATGCCATCTTCTAACACGGATGGTTTGATGTCCTTCCTTTCTATTTGGATGCCCTTTATTTCTTTCTCTTGCCTGATTGGCCTGGCAAGTCACTCCAATACTCTATTGAATAGAAGTGATGAAGGAGGGTATCCTTGTCTTATAACAGTCTTCTAGGGGGATGTTTCCAGCTCTTTTTCTTTCAGTATGGATACTCTCAGTTGGCTGTGAGTTTGTCATAGATAGCTCTTATTATTTTGAGGTATGCTCCTTTAAAACCTAGTTTGTTGAAAGTTTTTTAAAAAAAGAATGTTGAATTTTAGCAAAATTACTGATTCAATTTCAGAGCTCATTATTGTTCTGTTCAGGGAATCAATGTCTTCCTGGTTCAGTCTTGGAAGGGTGTATGTATCCAGGAATTCATCTGTCTCTTAGAGATTTTCTAGTTCTTATGCATAAATGTGTTTGTAGTAGTTTCTAATGGTTATTTTTATTTCTGTGAGTTCAGTGGTAACATCCCCTTTGTCATTTCCTTTTGCTTTTTTTCAGACGAGGTTTGTTTTTTCACCCAGGCTGGAGTGTAATGGCATGATCTTGGCTCACCACAACCTCCGCCTCCTGGGTTCAAGAGATTCTCCTGTCTCAGCCTCCCGAGTAGCTGAAATTACAGGCATTTGCCACCATGCCTGGCTAATTTTGTATTTTTTAGTGGAGAGTGGGTTCCTCTATGCTGGTCAGGCTGGTCTTGAACTCCTGACCTCAGGTGATCTGCCCACATCAGCCTCCCAAAGTGCTGGGATTACAGGCATGAGCCACCGTGCCCAGCCCCGCAATGATTAATGAAAGAGCAGAAATAAAATAGAAAAAAATGTGTAATAGTAAGAATCAAATAAGCCAAAGGGTTTTCTCTCAAAATAATATTAAAATAGATAAAACTCAGTCAAAAGGGATGAAAAAGGAAGTACAGAAAGCAGCACTGTGAATCAAAAATAAGATAAAAATTAAAACAGTGCAAGTATTTGAAAAATACATAATATTTATTTTAAACAATTGTATGCCAATACATTTGTAAACTTGGATAAAATGGAATTTCTTTTTAGAAAATTA
The DNA here is from genome assembly GCF_001604975.1 of Cebus imitator. Lineage (NCBI taxonomy): Eukaryota > Metazoa > Chordata > Mammalia > Primates > Cebidae > Cebus > Cebus imitator. The sequence continues at coordinate 1,457,442 of NW_016107807.1, read as the reverse complement.
GAATTTTCCAAGACTTACTCAAGGTTTAACGAAATATCTGAATTGACTTAAAGTTCCTTCAAAGAATAGAAAAGTTGGAATATCCTGATTAAAATTTACAAGGTAGTATAACTTTTATTACCAGAGAAGAATTGCCAAATAAAATAAAAACCAATGACATTTATGAATGTAGATACAAAATCCCTAAATAATATAAACAAACCAAATTCACACACACACACACACACACACACACACACACCCTATCTGCAAATTAGATTTAGTAACAGAATAATACAGAGATGATTTTAACATTAAATGTATTGATGTAAGATTTACCAAACTGGGTTATAAGGGTGCTTTTTCCACTTGATAAAGTCTATCTAGAAAGAAAAATGCACTTGATATCACACATAATTAGGATGATCATGTGGAATTAGTTGCATGAAAAAATATGTTAATACCTGAATCTCGATGCGATTATTAATTGTACCTTGTGGTAGGGAGAACAGCGCCTCACAAAAGGTTCACACCCTCATTACCAGAATTTGTGAATATGTTACATTACATAGCAAAGGAAAATTAAGGTTGCAGATAAAATTAAGATGGTAAGTCAGTGGCCTTTTTAAATAGAGAGATAATCCTAGATTGTCCAGGTGGGGCAAATAATAAAAAAATTCATCCTAAAATGATGTATACATTTGATTCCATTGCAATTATAATTCCAGTAGAGTTTTAAGTGTCCTTAAAATTGAAAGAGGGAAGCAGAATATGTTAACTTGAAATAATTAAAAAATTTAGATGTAAGAGCTGAATCCATAAACTTCTTAGAAGAAAATGTGGTGGAAAATCTCCTTAACATTGGTCTTGGTAATTATTTTTAGATATTACACCAAAAACACAGGCAATAAAAGCAAAAAGAAACAACTTGAACCATGTCAAACTAAATACTTCTGCATAACAAAGGAAATAATCAACAAAATAAAAATGCATCCTATGAAATGGGAGAAAATAGTTGCAAACCTTATATCTGATGAAGGGTTAATATTTAAAATATATGGGGAACTAAATGGGAAAAGAAATCCCTCAAAATAGAAAAAAAAAAAAAAGCACCAAATGACCCAATTAAAAATAAGTAAAAGATTCAGTTGGAAATTTTCCCAAAGAAAACTTGCAATGGTATGTGAAAAGATGCTTAACATTATTTATCATCAGGGCAATGCAAACCAAAATCATACCTTTTAGGATGGCAATTATCAAAAACCTGAGATAACATATGATGGTGAGGGTATGGAAGGAAACCCTTGTACACTGTTAATTAGAATGTAAATTAGTACAGCCAGTATGGAAAATAGTATGGAAGTTTCTCAAAAAAATAAAAATAGACCTGCCATAAAATCGAAAAGTCCCACATCTTGGAATATTTCCAAAGGAAATGAGATCAGTATTCTGAAGAGATATTTGCACTCCAATGATCGCAGATATAAAATGTAAACAATGTAAGTGTCCCTCAATAGGTGAATGAATAAAGAAAATATTAGAGATACAGAGAGACAGCGATACAGATGAATATCATTCAACCAATAAAAAAGAATTCCGCAAATTGTAATAACATCAATGAACCCAGACAATATTATATTAATTGAAATAAGGCAACCACAGAGGGACAGATACTATGTGATCTCACTTGTATGTGGAATCTGAAAACTTTGAACTAAGAAGCAAAGAATAGAATCGTGGTTGCCAGGGCCTAGAGATGGAGAAATGGGGACATGTTAGTCAACAAGTATAAACTTTTCATTGTAAGAGAATAAGATGTGGGGATCTAATGCAGAGCATGGTGACTATAATTAATTATATTGCATTGTTTACTTGAAATTTGATAGTGTAACTGAAGCACTCACTCCATATTGAAAGCAAACTGCTATGCTTTCTTTTATAGTGCCTTACTGTGCTTGTTTAAGAATTCTAGGAACTAATTGTGAGATAAAATCAAGACTGTGACCAACATTCGCCCAAGGGGAAAAAAATGCTGAACAGTTGATCTTCAATCTTGTTTCAGTTTAGATGACACCAGCTAGACATCTAGATAGCCCATCACTCAAGATAATCATCAGAACCAGACATGCTGAGCTGCATAGCTAACTCCTACACATAGTTTACCAAGCCTCTTCCCCTTTAAATCCCCTTTTGCAAATCTGAGAAAATTGAAATGTCTTTGCAAAGCAAGTCCACCATCTCCTTGGATGCCGGCTCCTCAGTAAACCTACATTTCTTCCCACCCACCAATGCTTGCCTCTCTAATTTTGCTTCTGGGACATGAGCAGCTAAACTTGAGACTGGTTACAAGAAGAAAGCAGATTTCAAGGGACCTCACCCCCCGCCACACACACACAAAATGTTAATTATGGACTGTGATGAATGTGCTAACTAATTTGATTTTGGTAATCAAAATCAAATTTTGATATATGTATATATTCAAGTCGTCATGCTGTTACCGTGAAAAAACACAATCTGTATTTGTCAATTGTACGTCAATAAATCAGGGAGGGGGAATCCGAAGGGAGAAACTGAGTACATCCAAGAAAACAGAAACCACTATTAAAAATAAAGGTAATTTAATGAGAAAATTTATAAAATAAGGGATGAGTTACAGGACAAGTGGGGTACAGGGAGTAAGCCAAGAGATTAGCTACAATAGAGAATAGTTGCAGCCTAACTTTATGGCTGAGAGAATGGAGGCATCAAGAAGAAAAGTGAATTGCCTGAGTTCTCATAGTTAGTACATGGTGGGAACATATTGTATACCAGGCAAATTGGCTCCAGAATTTGTGTTCTTACCATAATAAAGATTCTCTCCAAAGAGAAACAGGCAGGTAGGAAAACCAACCAAAGCAATCTTTTACAATTGAAAAGTAATAGAAAATAATTAAGATTAAAAACTCATCAAACATAGATGGATAAGTGGTAGAAAAAACAGTCGAATTGCTGGCACCCTCCCTCTTCCATGCCTCGGCAGCACCAGAGGAGAGTAGAAACCCTTTCTATGCTTTGGAGCGAGGAATAGTGCAGCAATTGTGAGACACTGAACTCAGAGCTGCCCTGAGTCAAACCGAGTCAACCTCAGCTGACGTCCGCTCACAGAGGGAGTATTTAAACCAGCCCTAGCCAGAAAAGAATTGCTGATTCCAGCGATCAGAACTTGAGTTCCTGGAAGCCTTGGCATCGTGAGCTAAAGCGCTTTTAGGGCTTTGAGTAAACTTGATAGACAGCTGAGGCCACCAAGACCGCAACATTTAGGTGAATTCTAGTGGTGAAACAGTCCCATGGCCAGTGGCTTTGGGTAGCACATAATCTACTGGGACACCAGCAGAGAGGTGAAGGGAATCCCGGCATCAGGCCGCCCCTAACCACAGGCTGCACAGATCCTGGTTTCAAGATACGTTTCCCCTGATTGAGGAGAGGGGAGTGAAGAGTGATGAGTAATTTGTTTTGTCTCTTGGTTACTAGCTTAGGCCCAGCAGGCTAGCGCAGGAAACAGAGTCACAAGGCCCCCTTTTCAGGTCCTAGTTTCTGATGACATTTCTAGACATACTGTGGGCCAGAAGGGAATCTGATGCCTGCTGGGGGAAACAGCAAAGGAGAAAGGACTTATAGAGTGCCTACATAAATTGGTTATGAGTAACGTATAAACTGGGAACAACAAACCGCAGCAAACTGCGGGAGGCCTCTAAGGAGGCAAACGTCTCCACGCCTCATGTTCTGGTACAGGGTGACTTAGGCTCTGTTTCCATAAACACCGTGCCCAAGGACGTAAAAGCCCTTCGTAGCAATAAGACATAACCAGACTTGTAGGCTCCTTGTGAGGTCCGCGTTCCACCAGCTACACATAGATAATAGGCTAAAGAAAACCACATGATCTTGTTTTGTGAAACTCCCAAACCGCCACTGCTATCAATGTTTAGAATGACACACCGGTTCCGACACACTGATTGACTCCATCATCACATCACCCTCTCCCCACCATCACTCCACCCTTACCCTATAGATCAAAGTGATTGTAACCAATAAATTGTGTGAGAGGTCCGAGCTCCAGGCCTTCACTCACTCCGCTACAAGTGATTGCCCCCTGGTCCCACTTTTGCATTCCTAATCTGTCTTTTTCTCATTCCTTTGTCACCACTGAACTTGGGATACCCACAGGTGATGTGGGGGCTGGTTCCGTACAGATGCCTTGAAGGAGAAAAAATAGTCCTAGAAACATCACCTGGTAACTAAAGCCCTTGGGTCCTGAATAACCAGCAGTGATACCCAAGTATTAGGATGAGGGTCTTGGGTGAGACAATGAGATTGCTGGCTTCAGGTGATACTAAGCCTATTTTCAGCTGTGGTAGCTACAAGGCAAGACTACTTCTGCTTCAAAGGAGTGGAGGAAAATGTCAGGTGGAGTGGCTCACACCTGTAATCCCAGCACTTTGGAAGGCCAAAGAGGGTGGATCATCTGAGGTCAGGAGTTCAAGACCAGACTGACCAACATGATGAAACCCCATCTCTACTAAAAATACAAAAATTAGCTGGATGTGGTGGTGCACACCTGTAATTCCAGCTACTCAGGAGGCTGAGGCAGGAGAATTGCTTGAACACAGGAGGCGGAGGTTTCAGTGAGCTGAGATGGTACCACTGCACTCTGGCCAGGGTGACAGAGCGAAACTTTGTCTCAAAAACAAACAAACACACACACACACACACACACACACACACACACACACAACCAAGAGTAGAGGAAAAATTGCGGAGGACTTTGTCTTGCACCTTCGCTACCAGCTCAGCCTCAGGGGAATATAGCACCTAGCAGGCTCTTGAGGGCTCCATTCCACATCTGATCTTAGATAGCAGACCCACAGTTAGGCTGAAGGATATTTTCACTGTACATACTATGTTAAAGTAAAAGATTGTTTTCATTATTTTAAATATATCGCGCCTCTCTATCCTGGCCTATAAGGTTTCCAATAAAAATGTGTGCTCTGAAGGGGAAACTATGTGCTATGAATGGGAAAAAGCTGAATTTCTTTCTAGAATGTGACAAGGATGCCCACTTTCACCCTTGATATTCTACATTAGTACTGGAAGTCCTAGCTACAGCAATCAGAAAGAGAAAGAAATAATATTAACCATATAGGAAGGGAAGAAGTCAAATAATTCTGTTAGTAGATGATACAATTTTATATTTGAAAAATCCTAAAGACTTTACCAAAAACCATTAGAACTGAAAAATTCAGTAAAATTGCAAGATATTAAATGAACGTACAAAAATCAAAAGTATTTCTATATGACAGCAGTTAACAATCTGAAAAAGAATTTAAAAAGTAATCCCATTTAACATACACCCAAATAAAATTAAATACCTAGAAATTAACTTTAAAAAGTGAAATATCTCTATAATGAAAACTATAGAACATTGATGAGAGAAATTGAAGAGAACATCAAAAAATAAAATTGTATTTCATGTTCATGGACTGGAAGAATCAATATTGTTAAAATGTCCATACTACCCAGAGTAATTTACATATTCAATGTATTCCTGTTAAAATACCAATGGCATTCTTCACAGAAATAAAAAAAAAAAATAAAATTTATGTGGAACCACAAAAGGACCAGAATAACCAAAGCTATCTTAAGCAAAAAGAACAAGCCCAGAGGAATCATTTAATCTGACTTCAAATTAAACTACAGTGCTAAGGTCACCAAAACAGCATGGTGCTGACAAAAAATAAATAAATAAAAAAACCCACAAGAAAAACCAAAACAAAACAACAACAACAACAACAAAACCAATAAAACAAAACCAAACCATATCCAGACACATAGACCAGTGGAACAGAATAGAGAACCCAGAAACAAATCCAAATCCACATGCCTAAAGTGAACTAATTTTCAACAGAGATCCCAAGAATATACATATATATCAGTAAAGGGAAATAAATATAAATAGATAGATATGTGTGGCATATAAATATATTTCAAATATACCACTATAGTAACAGCAAGACAATGAGATATCTAGGAATTAATATTTTAAAATAAAAGTTGAAGTTGCTTATGGAGAACATTACAGTTTATTGAAAAACATGAAAAGACAAGAATAAGTACAATACTCATGTTCTAGGATGAAAAGACTAAATATTATATACATGCCAATTCTCCTTAAATTAAACCATATATTCAATCTCTAATTCCCAGTCAAAAACCCACCAGGTTTTCCCACAGACTGAAAAGCTGATCCACTCTTTCACGTGGAAGAGTAGGGTGGATTATTCATGGCATTACTCACATGTATTCTCAATTCTATCTGCTCCCTTGTCCAGTCCATTTGTACTGTGATAACAAATACCTGAGACTGGGTAATTTGTAAGCAACAGAAATTTATTACTCACAATTCTAGAGGATGAAAGTCCAAGATTAAAGCAAGAGTAGGACTGATGACTGCTGAGGGCCCAATCTTTGCCTCCAAGATGGCCCCTGGTTGCTGCATCATTTACACAAGACAAACGCTGTATCCTCCCAGGGCAGAAAGGATGAAAGAGCAAAGGGATCTAATTAGTTCCCTCCAGACCTTTTATATAGGGTTACGAATTTGCATTCATGAAGGCAAAGCCCTTGTAACTTAATGACGGGTGTGTGTGTGTGTGTGTGTGTGTGTGTGTGTGTGTGTGTCTTTTTTTTTTAACTTTTAAGATCAGGGGAATGTACACAGGGTGTGCAGGTTTGTTACATAGGTGACCCTGTTTCATGGGGTTTGTTGTACAGATTATTACATCACCCAGGTATTAAGCCAAGTATCCATTAGTTATTTTTCCTGATCCTCTCCCTCTCAAAGACCCCACTTTTAAATACTACCATACAGGGGATTTAAGTTTCAACATGAACTTAGGAAGCAACACAAACATTCAAACACCTCTTCTTCGACTCCTTTGCTACAAGATTTAAATATGAGATCCTGTTTTGCCCAGAAATATATAAAGATCTGCCAGGGGCTTCTCAAAGGCCTTCAGTTTCCTAATAAGACACTGGGTTGGAGCCACCCATTTCCCCTACAGTGCCTTCAAAGTGAACAAGTTACTTAACGGTGTGGCAGACAACTTCCACTATTGAGGCAAAGACCAAGTAAATTAAATGGACACCAGTCCTGACATTACTGTGATGTTGAAACAATGTAAGCAGCTATCTACATGCAGAATAAGCAGAATTCTTGTTTTATGTGAAAAGTGTGCTTAAATCTTATACACTTGAGTCTTTTGACACCTGCAGTTGAAATCTTTTGCAATTCATTAAAATAGTAAAGGCCAAAAATAATCTAAACAAATTCAAGTAAGGAAATGGGATGCTTTTCCAACTGAAATTCGTACTTATTAGAAAGCTATAGCATTTATACTATGAGCTACTCATTCAAAAATAGGGAAAAAGAGATAAATGGTAGAAAATGGTACATACAGAAAGAGATCTACATATATACTTGGAAATTTGTATGTTATCATCTCCTTCAAATCAACAGTAAAAGCAAGGATCATTCGATAATGGGTTTTTGATAATTGGCTACCTATATTTGAAAGGCAAATATTAGTTGAATCACTATTCCATACTGTATACGAAGATAAATTCTGAATGAATTAAAGACAAATAAGAAAAAAAAAATCTGTGGAACTTGTGATCCCCCAAAATCTGAGACAGGTCTCAGCCAATTTAGGAAGTTTATTTTGCCAAATTTAAGGACACACGCTCATGACACAGCCTCCAGAGGTCCAGATGACATGTGCCCAAGGTGGTTAGAGCACAACTTGGTTTTATACATTCTAAGGAGACATGGTCATCAATCAAAATAAGCTGAATGTTGGTTCAGTTAGGAAAAACAGGTCAACTCGAAGCTGGGAGAGCCTTCCAGGTTATAAGCAGAGGAGAGACAAATGATTGCATTCTTTTGAGTTTCTGATTAGCCTCTCCAAAGGAGGTAATCAGATATGCATTTATCTCAGTGAGCAGAGGGATGACTGAATAGAATGGGAGGCAGGCTTGCCCTAAGCAGTCCCCAGCCTGACTTTTCCTGTTAGCTGGGTGATTGGGGACCCAAAAATTATTTTCAGTTCACAAATTGTTAGATAAAAAAAGTAAAGGATAGTATCTTTATTGCCTCACAGTACAGAATAATTTCTTAAACAAGAAACTAAGAACACAAGTTGTAAAAAGAAAAATTAATAAATTACACTATATTAAAATATGAGACTTGCGCATGCAAAAAATGACATAACAAAAATAACAAACCACAGATAAAGAGATTATATTTGCAAATGATAAAAACAACTATTAGAAAAGTAACAGAAGAATTCGGAATAGTCATTCAAAATGAAATCGTTTTCAAAGACTTACTATTCAGAAAAATACCAATGGAACAATACTAAGATATAATTTCACACCCATCGGGTTGACAAAAATTAAAGGGTCTCAAAATAACAACTGATGATAGAAATGTGAGGAAATAAAAACATTTTAATAAATAAAATATACATTTTAATGAGGCTGTATATTGATGCAATAACTCTGGAGAACACTTTGCTGAAACCTAGTTGTACTTGCAGAAGCATGTGCCCTCCTTTTAGCAATTAGATTCTTGGATACATGTCACAGAGAAAGTCTTGCATTTACATTTAAGACATATTTAAGGATTTCATTCCACATCTACTATAATATCCAAATAAAGGGAGCAATCTAAAATGTCTGTCAATAAAGAAATAGTAAATTAATTGTGTTATAGGTATATATGGTAATAAAAATGAATGAATTAGGCTTACTTGAGTCAACACCAATAATTCTTAAAGTAATAGCGTTGAGTGAATAGGAGTTTACAAAATTATCTACAAATACTAAGGCAGTTTTTATTAATACAAGCTTTCTGTTTTTATTAGGCAGTGTTAGTCTGTTCTTGCACTGCTATAAAGAAATACCTGAGACTGGGTAATTTATTTAAAAAAAAATGTTTAATTGGCTCAAGGTTCCACAGGCTTTACAGGAGACATGGCTGGGGGAGCCTCAGAAAACTCTCAATTATGACAGAAGACAAACAGGAAGCAGGCATGTCCTACATGGGTAGAGCAGGAGGAAAACAGAGAGGGGAGGTGCCACACACTTTTAAGCAACCAGATCTTGGGATAACTCTGTATCAGGAGAACAGCACCAAAGGGGAAATCTGATCCCAGAATCTAATCACCTTTCACTAGGCCCCACCTCCAAATTTGACCTGAAATTTGGGTGGGGACACAGACCCAAACCATATCATAGACTTACTAGTTTTTTTTTCCAGCTATTGCAAGTTTTTGATTCACACAAACAATACTATGTATTGTATATAAACACAAATAAACATGTAATAAAATTACAAATATTGACATTGGGACAATATACAAATGCTCCATGGGGAAAATAAAAACTATTTGGGTTAGTGCTTCCTTCAATTTCTTTTAGATATGGGCTACAAATAAGGCAAAATTTTAATATCTTTTAAACCTGGATGTGTCATATTTGTTTTCTATTTTTGTATGTATCTGAAATATTCATGAATGAAAATGAAACAATAAAGACAAAACGAAAATGAGTGTCTGAAATGCAGATATACTGGTAAATAAGCAAATTCATGTCATCAGAGTTTAATTTGGATTACTATTGGCATATTAACGTTTGCATATACATGACACTAAAACCCCGAGTCAATTCAGTACACAAGATTGGCCAAGATAGGAGGGCAAAAACCTTAAAACTATGTATTGGCTTGAAGAATTGAATGCTTGTTAAGTTGACTTGTTTAGTTAGTCAAAATTATTAAATGACTGCTTTCAAATAGGATATTATAGATTATAATTTATAAACAACATTTTATAAATAACCACATTAGAATCGCATTGGAATAATTTTTCATTTTAAATAAGGCATTTATCAATGGTCATTTTTATGAGGTAAAATAGTAAATAAATGAGCAGATTTTCCCCAGGCACGGTTGCTCACGCCTGTAATTCCAGCACTTTGAGAGGTCAAAGCAGGCGGATTATTTGAGGTCAGAAGTTCCAGATCAGCCTGGCCAACACGGTGAAACCCTATCTCTACTAAAACTACAAAAATTAGCCGATCACGGTGGCTTGAACCCAGGAGGCGGAGGTTGCAGTGAGACAAGATTGCACACTGCACTCCAGTCTGGATAACAGGGTGAGACTCCATCTCAAAATAATAAAAATAATAAATAAATATATAAGCAGATTTCTTACCACATAAAATACTGCTTTGTAAAATGGTTAGCACAGTAAATGAGCGTTCATTGAAAAGAAAACAGATGCAGGCAAATGCAGACAGAGCTCATAAAATGATCAAGCACCCTTGCAACCCCTAACAAAATTTAGAATCCTAAAAGTTAAGTCATCCTATTAAACTTCAACCAATGAACCATCATGGTAATGCCGGAAAACAGGAGGCGAAAACTATGTTTTCATTTGCATTGATATGAACTGTGATGTGATAGACTGAGAAAAATTAGGAAAGGGTCTGTTTTCCAATGAGTCACATTCCTGGAGGCCAACCACAGGTGCTTCGGACTGGGGAATTCTTATGATTTCCCAGTCAGAGGGGATACTTATAAGTCACTACTGTTTTTTAGAGATTTTCTACTTCTACCAATTCATTCTGTCTATTATTCTGTATATTCTATCATTCTCTCTATCTAGTTAATTCTATCATTCATTTATTTATTCATTAAATAGAAAACATTCCTTGGATGCCAATACTTGCTCATAAGTCAGACACAATCTCTTATGAATTAGTTATTTATTACTGCCTAAAGTACCAGACTTTAGTGGCTTAAAACACCAATATGTTGTCCATACTTCTTATAGTTTCTTGGGGTCAGGAATTTCAGGAGCACGTGACTGTGCAGTTCTGGCTCCCTGTTTCTCAACCAGGTGTCAATCAGAATTGCAGTCATCTGAAAGCTTGAACTGGAGTGGGGGATGTACTTTAAAGGTGGTTTACTCACATGGCTGGCAAGACCACGGTGCCTGAGAGCAGAAGGAGTTAGTTCCTCTCCATGGAGGACTCTACCTAAGGCTCTTCTTTGGTCTTTTAACATGGCAATTGGCTTTTCCTAGAATGAATTATAAGAAACCAATGTGGAAGCTGCAATACTCTTTATGACAGTCTTGGAAGTCAGTACTGCCACTTTTGCTATATTCTACTGGTTATACCAGGCCAACCCTGATTCACTATGGGTGAGGACAGCATAGGAGCATAAATACAATAGGTAAGGATAATCATGATGCTATCTTGAAGATTGGTTTTTATAACTTTCTTCCAAATACTCACATCATGTTAATTCTAATACAGTATGGTAAGTGTTATGCCATATTTTTTTAAATCCTTAGATTTGTTTATCTGGAAAGCAAATTGAACATTCCCAAACACCTTCTTCAAAGACCTAAGATGCAACAGATAGATAAAGTCTAAAATCACTGACCTCATAGTTTTGTTTTAGGATAAATCCAATGAATCTTAAAATTTGTAGTTTACAGATATTTCTATCATTCTGGCAAGAAAGAAGTTAAATTTTTAAGATCAATCTTTGAAAAATGTCATTTGAGTTTGACATTGAAAAAGTCAAACAGAATGCTTAAGGCAAGCCTATATATCAAAACTGGCAGATAGAAACAGGAATGTTGTTTTGGAATCAGATTGTAAACTTAAACTGATTTTCAGCTTTGCTTACTGAAAATAATATTCCAATTTAAATAGGCTTTATATTTGCTTTTTAGAAGATTAAGTTTATGACTGTTTAGAAAACAATTATTATTATTACCTCCAAATGCTATCATATGCAAATATCATGTTTTGAGTGTTAAGTATACCCATTTCTCGCAGAGGTCTCTTCTGATTGGATCAAACTACTCAAATAGATAAAAGGAAGAAAGAGGACCATAATGTAACCTATTTTATTCCCCTTGAAGTTAATAAGAGGGCCTGTGGTGCTGAGAATGGCAGATATCAAGGACACTACCTAATTAGGTGGAGAAAGTTCAAATGGAAAAACAAGGGAATTATCAAACAGAAAAGAGCTTGACTATATTTCAAACTCAGCTAGAAAGGTAGACTATGAAATTTAGAAGCCAAAATGCCAGGGTTTTGCTACAAATACAGAAAAGACTCTTTTAATGCTGTCATGGTCGTTTATAACAAATGAAATTTTTATATCGGATCTAAGTTAGCCCTACCTAACCTCTTGCTATTCAGTTTTTGTATCTGCTGTGAGCAACTGCTGGAATCACAAAAGAGCTTACAAGTAGGTTCCTACCTCTGACTTCCAGTATACAACCATTTATTTTTCTATACAATGCAGAATGGTATTCTGATACTAGAACATTTGCTTTCAAAGCTTTGCCATTTGGCTATAGCCATAGCCCTAATATACTGTTTATAAGAACCCGTTAATTTGGTATGGGAGCTACATTCCTATTTGATTCTTTCTTTCCCATTTGGATTGAGTTCTTGTCTTGTGACCTATATCTGTTATTTTGCACATATGCTAACGTACAATTGGGTTTGGTTCTCCTGACATTTAACTTTACTTCATTAAAGTAACTTTCATCACTGCTTGAACAATTCCTGTTACCATGATATACTAGGTTTTGTTTTCTTTTGTGCTGTTTTGTTTTCTAAGAAGGCAGATTAGAGACGTTGCTAGCATACCTCTCCCAGCTGAAGGGACAAAATCAGGGGTAGAGATTCACACTGTGAACTTTTTAAGTGATAGAGAAACTGAACAGAAAAATTGAAGGAATTTCCAGACCCTTTGAAGGAAGCAGCAGGCTACGACCTACACTATGAATCAGATAAAGGGCTGTGAGTCTGCAGAGTGTAAGAGGGGGAGAGTTTGCTTCAAGGACACACACACACCAGGGAGCCTGAAAATCCAGGCCACAGGGCAAAGCCTTAACCCTACCCAGCACAGAAACTGAGTTGTGGAGGGTCACGGAATATAAAAGTAGAAGTAGCAATGAGTAGATGCTTGTGTGTACTCCCAATCTCCAGTGTGGATTGAGGGAAGCCATTACTTCTTGTTCCTCACAAAGGACAATGTGGAAGTCAGCCAAATAGTTCAGGCAGTGGTTGCAGGTTCAAGGAAGACCCCAGCTGGGCTTCACAATATAACATCTGGTGAGAACAAATCCCATTAGCCAGGGGCAGGGGCAGAGAAAGTGAAAAGTGAAAAGATCTTTCTGCTGGTGGGACATTGATTTCAGCAGAGGCACAGTTGCAGTGCTGGGCTCAGCGGGGAATGTCTGCAGCCCAAACCCAACAGTCAGACAGCCCTGGTGCATGCAAAGAGTCTTGGAGTAGGGGCTGCCTTTTCTTTCTCATTCACCACCACAGGCACAGTTGGGTCTTCTTCCACAGGAGCTTGGTGTGGGTGCAACTATAGACAGCATTTCTGGCACATGTCAGGGTGA
>NW_016107807.1:1440126-1443836 GCF_001604975.1 Cebus imitator | reverse complement strand
ATTCCTGTCTACTTGGAATATCAACATTCCTGTAGATAAAAGGAGGTACCTGTTTGATCTGAATTGCCAGACCACAGGGACAAGAGTGTGTCTGATAGGTGGATAGCTTTTCTGATGACCCAGCAGGGGGGCTGAGGTGGCTCCAGCCCTTTACCCTGATAAGACCTCAGTACAACTCACTGAGAGCTACTCAAGCAACCTCTCTCAAGTCTGGGGCCTCTATCCAGCATTGGGTATTGCATTTACTAACTTGCCTTAGCCAGAAATGGTTTCTACCCAGGGACATCCCCAATACTGATCTGAAGCCTGAACCACCAAATCAGTAAATAAAATACTAGAGGAAAATTAATTTAAAATTGCATGCCATGGAGGAATGAGATAAACCTCAAGAGAATGCTGCCATTCCAACCCCATAGGAGACAGTGAACTTGCTCATACACCAAGCACATTGCTACTACAACCAACATACGAGAAATCTACATACAAACACTCTCTATAACCAAGGACCTCTTACAGAATCTTCACTCCTGAAAGCATCAAAAAACCAAATTAGGCTATAATTAACTATAAACATTAAAGTCACCTCCATAGGGGAAAATGAAATTTTAAAAGCACAGTAAGATCAAACAAAAATTCAAGAATAATTAGAAGAAATATTGTACCCAAATCAGAAGTATCCAGAAAAGTAACTCTGGTCATATGACAAAAGAGGGTCCTATAACAGCCCCCAAAAGAGCACACTAGTTTGCCAGCAGTTAATCCAAATTAATATAAAAATCTTGGAAATACCAGATAAAGAATTCAGAAGGTTGATTAAGCTACTCAAGGAAATATTAGAGAAAGATTAAAACCATAATAAGGAAATTAATAAAAGCAGTTTATGAATGAAACATTTGCTAGAGAGATAGATATTACAAAGAAAAACCAATCAGAACTTCTAGATATTAAAAAAACACATTAGAGAATTACAAAATGCAGTGGAAAGTTTCAACAACAGACTAGAACAAGTAGAAGAAATCATTTCAGAGCTCAAAGACAGGGCTTTTTAATTAACCTATTCAGATAATAAAGACAAACAGATCAAAATAAATGACCAAAGTCTCCATGAAATATAAAATTATGTAAAATGGCCAAACAACAATAATTGACTTTCCTGAGAGAGAAGAGAAAATGGAAAGTCTGGGAAACTAATTTGAGGGTATAATTGAGGAAAATTTTCCTGGCCTGGCTCGAGATTTAAATATCCAAATGCAAGAAGCTCAAAGAACTCCTTGTGAAATCATTGCAAAAATTCTTCACCAAGGCATAAAGTCATCAAGCTATCAAAAGTCAACACCAAGGAAAGAATTCTCAGAGCAATAAGAAAAAAAGCATCAGGTAACCTATAAAGGGAAACCTATCAGACAAATAACAGAGTTCTCAGCAGAAACCTTAAAAGCCAGAAGGGATTGGGGTCCTATTTTCAGCCTCCTTAAACAGAATAACTGCTAATCAAGAAGATTTTATAATCTTAAATTTATATGCCCCCAACCCTAGAGCTCCCAGATTCATAAAAAATTACGTCTAGATCTAAGAAATGGGATAGACAGCAACACAATAATAGTGGGAGATTTCAATACACCACTGACAGCACTAGACAGATAACGCAGACAGAAAGTCAACAACGAATCAATGGACTTACATACACGATAAAACAAAATGGACTTAACAGGTATTTACAGAACATCATACCCAAGTTCTGAAGAACATACATTCTTCCCATTAGCACATGGAACATTCTCCAAGATAGACCATATCATGGGCCATAAAAAGTCTCAGTAAATATTAAAAAAGCAAAATCATATCAAGTATCTTCTCAGTCTACAGCAGAATAAAACTAGAAATAAAATATAAAGAAAACCCTCAAAACTATATAAATACATGGAAATTAAATAATCTGATCCTGAATAATTGCTGGGTTAAGAATAAAAACATATGAATTGAATTTTACAATACACACAAGTTATCAAAACCTCTGGGATACAACAAAAGCAGTGCTAGGAGAAAAGTTTATGGCACTAAATTCCCACATCAAAATGTCTGAAAGAGCACAAATTAACAATCTACTCAAAGAACTGGAGAAAGAAGAACAAAGTAAAGCCAACACTAATAGGGAGAGAGGAGAAAGGAAGAAACTGGTCAGGCAGACAGTTAGGATAGGTCCTTGGTTAACTTCCTTCAAAGAAAAGAACAGTCTGAAAAATCAAGTTGCAGGCACAGATAACGGAAAGTGCCCAGGGGACTTGCCCAAGACATCCCCACAGCAACATAGATAAGAAAGACTACACAAGAGGCTTGCTCAGATATGCCCACAATGAAAAATTCTGTCCCCTCACACACGCACAGGAACAAAAAGGGGAACAAAGCAACATAAAGTAACTCAAACTAAGAGCACACATGCGCACTAGGGGGATGGGTGGGAACTATCAGAAAAGCACACCTCATGCAAATGAGACACCAGCCCCCTATTGGTTTCTTATAAAAGTCTCTGTAACCAAACAGTGAATCAGTAACGCATTTTTTCTGAGATTCCTCTTTGTAGCAGAGATCTATTGTCTTTGTTTCACCAATTAAATTTCTACTCTAAACCTCACCGTTTGTGTGTCCATATCTTCGATCTCCGTGGCTGTGAGACAATGATCCTTGGGTGTTACCCCAGACAATGAGGCTGCTTCAGTAGAAGATGAGAAATAACAAAGATCTGAGATGAACTAAAGGAAATTCAAACGAAAAATACGAAAGATCAATAAAACAAAAAGCTGGGTTTTTTTTCTTAAATTAATAGACTATAGCGAGATTAACCAAGAAAAGAAGGGAGAAGATCCAAATAAGCCCAATTAGAAATGACACTGGAGCCATTACAACTGACACCACAGAAATACAAAAGATCATTTGAGACTACTATGAATACCTTTATGCATAAAAACTAGAAAACTTAGAGGAAATGGACAAATTTCTGGAAATATACAAGCCTCAGATTAAATCAGGAAGAAATAGAAACGCTGAGCAGACCAATAAAAAGTGATGAGATTGAAACAGTAATTTAAAAATTGCCAACAAATAAAAGCCCAAGACCAGATGGAGTCACAGCTGAATTCTGCCAGACAATCAATTACTGAATTAATTGATTAAAGCTAGGAGTTTTATTGAGTAATCCTTAGTATTTTCTAGATATACGATCATATCATCTATAAAGAATGATAATTTGACTACCTCTGAATCCGACTGAAACTATTCCAAAAAATTGAGAAAGAGGGAGTCCTCTGTAAGTCATGCTATGAAGCCACTATCGCCCTAATACCAAAATCAGGAAAAAAACCAAAAACAATAAAACACTGTAGACCAATATCCCTGATGAACATAGATGCAAAAATCCTCAATAAAATACTAGCTAATCAAATCCACAGCTCATCAGAATGACAATAGGTCATGATCAAATGGTTTTTATCTCAGGGATGCAGGGATGATTTAACATACACAGGTTAATAAATGTGATACATCACATAAACAGAATTAAAAACAAAAACCATATGATTATCTCAATAGATGTGGAAAAACATTCCATAAAATCCAGCATCTCTTTGTGACAAGCACACTCAGCAGACTAGGTAGGCATGAGACTTACTTCAAAATAATGAAATCCATATTTGACAAAAACACACAGCCAACAT
>NW_016107807.1:1417430-1439922 GCF_001604975.1 Cebus imitator | reverse complement strand
CATGTTGACCAGGATGGTCTCAATCTCTTGACCTCGTGATCCACCCGTCTCAGCCTCCCAAGGTGCTGGGATTATAGGCGTGAGCCACCGTGCCCAGCTGAATGGGGGAATGTTAAAAGCATTTCCCTAAGAAAAGGAACACGACAAGGATGCCCACCTTTACCACTCTTATTCTACATAGTCTGGGAGTCCTAGCCAGAGCAATTAGGAAAGAAAAAAAGAGGGGGAACATCGAAACTGGAAAAGAGGTAGTCAAACTATCACTCATTGTAGATGATATGATTGTATATCTAGAGAATACTAATGATTCCTCAAAAAACCTCCCAGATTTAATCAATTAATTCATTTAATTCTCAGGTTACAAAATCAATAAACGCATACCAGTAGCTATACTCTTATAACAACAAAGCTGAGTATGAAATCAAGAACTCAATCCCTTTTACTTAGGAATATACTTAACCAAGGAGGTAAAAAATCTTTTTACAAGAAGAAGTACAAAACACTGCTGAAAGAAATCATAGATGACATAAACAAAGGGACACACATTCCATGCTCATGAATTGGAATAATCAACATTGTGAAAATTACCATACTGCCCAAAGCAATATAAAGATTAAATGCAATTCTCTATAAAAATACTAATATCATTTTTCACAAAATTAGAAAAAAACAAACAAAATTCATATGGAAACAACAAATAAAGCCTGAAGATCCAAAGCAATCCTAAGAGAAAAGAGGAAATCTGGGAGAATGGCATTACCAGACTTCAAATTATATTACCAGGCTGTAGTTATCAAAACAGCATGGTGCTGGCATAAAAGTAGGCACAAAGATCAATGAAACAGAATAGAGAACCCAGAAATAAACCAAATATGAGCAGCCAAGTTATCTTCGACAAAGCATAAAAAAAAAATTGAGGAAATGAAAACCCTATTTAATAAATGATGCTTGAAAAACTGGCAAGGCACATGTAGAAGAATGAAACTGAATTCCTATCTCTTGCCCTATGCAAAAATAAACTCAATATTAATCAAAAACTTAAATATAAGACCTGAAACCATACAAATTCTAGAAGACAACATTGGAAAAACTTGTAAACATTGGCTTAGGCAAAGAATTCATAACTAAGGCCCCAAAAGCAAATGTAACAAAAACAAAAATAAATAAACGGGACCTAATTAAACTAAAAAGCTTCTGTATGGCAAAAAAAATAATAACCAAAATAAACAGACATCTCACAAAATCAGAGAAAATATTTGCAAACTATGTAGGCAACAAAGGACTAGTATCCAGAATCTTGAAGGAACTCAAAGAAATCATCAAAAAATCCCACAAATAATCTCATCGAAAAGTAGTCGAAGGACATGACTAGACATTTCTCAAAATAAGATATACAAATGGCCAAGAAATATGCAAAAATCCTCAGCATCACTCATCATCAGGGAATTGAAAAGTAAAACCACAATAAGATACCCCCTACTCCTGCAAGAATTGCCCTTATTAAAATGTCAAGAAACAATAGATGTTGGTATAGATATGGGGGTAATGGAATGCTTATACACTGATGGTTGGAATATAAATTCATACAACCTCTATGGAAAACAGTATACACATTCCTTGAAGAACTAAAAGTATATCTATCATTCAATCCAGCAGTACCATCCTTGGGTGTCTACCCAAAGGAAAGAAGTAATTATATGTAAACGACACCAACATATGTATGTTTACAGCAGTGCAATTCACAATTGGAAAGATGTGGAACCAACCTAAGTGCCCACTGACTACTGAGTATATAAAAAAATGTGGTATATAAACACCATGGAATACTACTCAGCCATAAAAAGGAATGAAATAATGTCTTTCATAGCAACCTGGATAGAGCTGGAGGCCATTACTCTAAGTGAAGTAACACAGGACTGGAAAATCAAAAATTGTATGTTCTCATTTATAAGCAGAAGCAAAGCTTCAAGTATGCAAAGGCATACAGAGTGATGAAAACCACTTGCACCCACCAAAAGCTATGAAATAAAAATTTTCAAAAAGTAATATATAGTAACATAAGTAAAAAGCATGGGATACTGAGGGAGAAAGCACATAAAGAATGATATACGGCCGGGTGCGGTGGCTCACGCCTGTAATCCCGGCACTTTGGGATGCCAAGGCGGGCAGATCACGAGGTCAAGAGATCGCTACCATCCTGGCCAACATGGGGAAACTGTGTCTCTACTAAAAATACAAAAATTAGCCAGGCATTTGGCACGGGCCTGTAGTCCAAGCTACTTGGGAGGCTGAGGCAGAAGAATCGCTTGAACCCGGGAGGCAGAGGTTGCAGTGAGCCGAGATTGCGCCACTGTGCTCCAGCCTGGCAACAGAGCAAGACTCCGTCTCAAAAAAAAAAAAAAAAAAAAAAATGATACACTAGGACTTTAAACCGTATCTTTACTAAACTTATCATTTATTATATTTATTTATTTTTCATATTTTCAGCTATCTAGCATTTGAACACACTTGAAGGCAAAGCTTAGTATCCCTTGGTTTCTGCACATTTTTGACCCTACTCTCCCATCTTCCATGTCAATTCTGTGAGATAACTGGCATCCTTTTGTATCCTTGACCTTTTTGTTGAAGTCAGCTAGAATTCCTTTTTGTTGTTGGAAACCAGGAATACAAACTGACACTGAAATCACAAACTGACACTGAAATCATTACAAGTGTACTGCAGGTCGCTGACGTTCAGGGGAAATAAGGAAAGCTAGGAGTATTTACCCAGGTTAGTGTAGATTGAATACAGTAAAAGATCCCATTAATATTTATAGATAATCATCAAGTAGCCCATGGCACACAATGACAGAAAAGCTGATTAAAATGTGCCTCTAGGCACCTAGAATGATCAGCAGTGATCACTGGAAGTAAAACTTTGGGGGAAGGATTGTTACTTTCACTGAACAGTATAAAAAATTCAAGGACCATGGGACAGAGGTGCCTGACTCTAACAGAGATGGATACCTTATGGAAAAAGAATATTCTCTAATTCTTAAATTCTAGAGTCAAGGATGGTTTTTACACGATCATGTCTATGCTAAGTGAATCTATTGCCTGTTACTCTTACAGGGTAAAAAAGGAAGAAAAGCAAATACTTACTATGATACCCTGAGTTGCCAAATATCAATTTCAATTAAGTCCACAGCTTTATCAATTCTCTTCTCTTGAGAAAGATACAGCATTGAATAGGAACAAGCTGGATACAGAGAATAGGAAGGGTGAAATCAGAGTATGCAGAGGTCTCAGAGCATCACCAAACCCAAACTCTGACAGCTTAATTATCCCTGCATCCCTTAAAAAATGTAACTATGTACCCTATACTCTTGCTTAAAGATATTAGCACTATCAGTGGGGAGATACCTCCTGAGAGCAAGCCTCTTACCTCTTCTTCCCTCTAATTCTACCCATCATTGTCTCCAGGCATAATAATAGAGCCAGATCCCAGTAATCTCTGGGGAGACTCATTTAAAAGCTTAATGTTAGAGCAGAAGTCATATGCCACATATATTGTAAATTTTTTTCTGATTTGTAACCACATGAATTTCAAGATTAAGTGTGAGAATGATTTCTAAATACCATCAACTAAGGGGAAAAAGGATTTTCATATTGGGCTAAACGTATCAATATGAGTATCCTTTGCAAGTAGACTAGCAGAAACAGTTAAGATTGTTTCTGCTTGCTGAGCTTGTTGATTCAAACATCTTAGTAATGGTAATTATACTAAATAAAATTTAGTATGCCAGAAATTCTATTAAGTAGAGAAATAACTCAATGGTAAAGATTGGATTGGTGTGCCCTTCCCATGCATATTTACGGTATATCCCCAGAGAGAGCTCAGAAGACATTCCCTTCACCATGACCTTGAAAAAATACATTTGTAATAATATCATTTAAAATATCTTTATGAGTCTGTTCTTTCTGGCAGTATATTAGATAACTTAAAAATCACTCCATTATAAAATGACTAGATAAATCAGATAAACTATCAAAAAACAACTTCCTAAAGCACATCTGAGCTTACAATATATTAATAAGGAAGCAAAGTGAAGAAGCTAGGACCAATGTATTAAGATGATGCTAAAGCTGCGTCTGTTGTTGCTCTGTAGGTGTTTTGTCTAATTGGGTAACCAGGAGTATTTTTTCTTTAACTAGAAAAGTGGAGCAAATCATTTAACCCTTGAGCCCCATGGATAAGGAATTCATGTGAAAACATTCTGCATAAATCTGGGATTTTCAAAAGGCTAGCTCTTCATTAAAAGAATAGGATAGAGGAAAAATCCCTAAGACGGCAAAGAAAGATACAAACAAATCTTCTATCCCATATTGGAGTCTAAGTGAAAAATAAAAGTCTCCTCTGAAAAGTTATAACATTAGCACAGTCCTTACACAGATGAAGGGGCTTGAATTTACACTCCTTCTGTGGTGTAGAAAAAAAAGGCAATAAATTAACATCAAGCATTTTCTGGTGAATAGAAACTTGTGTTTCTAGAGGAAACTAATGCTAAAATTATTTGGAGAAACGCACCCTCAACTCAAGTTTTTAGGATCTCCACAGAAAATAAACTGGCTTCTACATGAGCTTACAATCACCAAATACACAATACACCATAATATAATCCACCTGCAACCATAATCAGCAGAAACAATAAAATTTATAACAGCCTACAATCTGTATTTAATGGAATTATCTAATATAAACTACAAAAGTAGTGTATTTACACTGAAATAAAAGATAAAATGAAATGTGAAAGAGAAAAAATATTATTTTAAAATATTACTGGGATTTATTAAAGACAAATATAAATTCTAAAATTTAAAAGAAAAAGCCCTAATAATATATTAGAACATGTAAATTACTTTAATATTAAAAACATATTAAAGGTATTTCTGTTTTCAAAAATTCCTGGCTAGATTATTCAGTACTAAACTCCGGTAACTGAAGAAGCGAGATTTATATACGGAGACCATATCTCATGCCACTATAGATTCTTAAAGCATCAAGTAACTAATGAGAAACTATAAAATTAACACGCAAAAATTGAAGAAAAAATGGAAACCCTGAAAATAAACAAACATAAAAGCTGCATTTTGTCCTAAGGGAACCTGGTGATTTTGGAAAACCTAGTTTGAACTTTAATGACATCACTTGTCTAAATAACACATAGGTCAAATAATAATAATAATGGCAGTTATGAATAGTTCAAATAGAATTTTCATAAAAATACTACATAATAAAATTTGGGGAATGTAATTAAAGCATTATTAAAGGAAGGTTTATTGCTTCAAATACACACACTAGAAAAAAAACAATAACAGGAAGTAATGATATATTACTATCCCTCTTTAAGACATTTAAATATCATGATAGAATATTATAAACAGATTCATAAGAATAAACATAAATATTTGGATGACACAAACAAGTTTCTACGAATGTAACTCTCTTGAATCTTGAGCCAATACCCACTGCTATAAACCATACAGACACACACACACACACACACACATACACACACACACATTATAGGCCTAAATGTGAAAAAGCAAAATAATATATATTTTAAAATACAATAGAGATGAATGTCTTCATAACTTGACTTGAAAATATTTCTCAAACCAGACACAAAAAAGCACTAAACACAAGAAAAATACTGATAAAATAGTAAAATACAGCTAAAATCATAGCAAGCTACTACTGCACTCCAGTCAGATTGGAAAATATTAAAAAGTAACAGTAAGAAATGGGATTACAAGAATATGATGTAATAAAAAATGTTAGACACTGCTGGTGGAATTGTAAGCTGGTATAACCGCTTTGGAAAAAATTGTGTTATTATGCAATATGGTTGAAGATATGCCTGTGACATGACCCAGCAATGACACCCCCTAGGAGTATACTTTCTATCAGAGATTATTAAATGGTGGTCTACACAGCAGTTCCAACAACGAGGCACTGATACCAAATAGTGTTGGCAGCCAGATTCTTTATTCTTCAATGTCATGCACTTGCAGAAAAAAAATTGGTTTTCACTTAGGAATGTCCTTAATAAATCAGTGAAAACTATTTTTATTTATCTTTATATTGATACATACTATTTTACATGTTGATGGAGTACATGTGATATTTGATTACATGCATAGAATATGTAATGATAAAGTCAGAGTTTATTTCTATACGGGAAACATTTCAAGTCTTCTTGCTACTTTGAAATTCACAATACATTGTTGTTAATGATAGTCACTCTACTACACTGTCAAAAAACAGAGCTTATGTCTTTTATCTATCTGTACGTTTAAACCAATCAAACTACCTTTTTACTCCCTGTCCCATGCACCCACCCTCCCTTTCCAGCCTCCAGTATCCACAATTCTACTCTCTACCTTTGTGTGATCAACTTTTAAGCTCCCACATATGACAGATCATACAATATTTGTCTTTCTATGCCTTATTTTACTTAACATGGTGGCCTCTAGTTCCATCCATGTTGCTGCAAATAACATAATTTTATTCCTTTTTATGGCTGAATAGTATTCCATTGTGTACATATCACATTTCCTTTATCCATTCATCTGTTAATATGCTTAGATTGATTCCCTATCTTACTATTGTGAATAGTGCTGCAATAAACGTGGGAAATCAGCTATCCCTGTGATATATTATTTTCCTTTGAATAGACATCCAGTAGTGGGACTGATGGATCATACAGTAGTTCTATTTTTAGATTTTGAGAAATCATAGTGTTTTCCATAGTGATTGCATCAACTGACATTCCAACAATTAGTGTATGAGTTCCCTTTTCTCTATATCCTTGCCAGCATCCTTTTTTTTTTTTTTTTGTATTTTTAATAATAGCTGTTCTAAGTGTGGTAAGATAGTATCTCATTGCGATTTTGATTTGCATTTCCCTGATATAATCATATCAACAGATGCAGAAAAATCATTTTATGATGCCCAACATCTCTGCATGTTAGAATCTCTCAACAGTCTAGGGATAAAAGGACCATACCTCAAAATATTAAACACTGTACCTGACAAATCCACAGCTAACATCATACAGGATGGGGAAATGTTGGAAGCCTTTCCTCTAAGAAGTGGAATAAGACAAAGATGTTAACTTTCACCATTTCTATTCCATATAGTAATGGAATTCCTAGCCAGCACAATTACACAAGAGGAAGAAATAAAAACCATCTAAATTTTAAAAGAGGAAGTCAAATTGCCCCTCTCTAAAAATGACATGATCTTATATTTAGAAATACCAAAGCCTTAACCAAAATTTATTAGGGCTGAGAAAGAAGTTCTGTGAAGTTGCAGGATACAAAAATAAACATACAAAAATCATTAGACTTCCTATGTACCAAAACAATGAAATACTTGTAAAAAAGGAATCAAATAGGAAGTACCATTCACAATAGCTAAAATATATCTGTGAATATATTTAATCAAGGCAGTGAAAGATCTCTATAAGGAAACTATAAAACATTGATGGATGAAATTAAAGAGGGCACAAACCAATAGCGAAGCATTCCATGCTCATGAGCCAGAATAATTATTATTAAAATGACCATGCTACCCAAAGTAATCTACATATTCAATGCTGTGGAGACAGAGTCTCACTCTACCGCCCAGGCTGCAGTGCAGTGGTGTCATCTTGGCTCACTGCAACCTCCATCTCCAAGGTTCAAACAATTCTTATGCCTCAGCCTCCCAAGTAGCTGGGGTTATAGTCATGTGCCACTATGCCTGGCTAATTTTATTTTTTTGTATTTTTAGTGGAGATGGGTTTTTGCCAAGTTTGCCAGGCTGGTCGCAAATTCCTGCCCTCAAGTGATCCGCCCACCTAAGCCTCCCAAAGTGCTAGGATTACAAGCTTGAGCCACCACCTCTGGCCTGCTTTGATCTTTATTATTTCTTTTCTTTTGCTAATTTTATGTTTAGTTCATTCTTGCTTTTCTCATTCCTTGAGGTACATTGTTAATTATTGATTTGAAATCTCTGTTTTTTGATGGTGGTAATTATTGGTATAAACTTCCCTCTTAGTATTGCTCCTCCTGAGTCCTATAGGTTTTGGTGTGTTATGTTATTTTTTTTTCAAGAATTTTTTTGATTTGCATGTGAATTTCTTCAATGACCTAGTGTCATGTTGTTTAATTTCCATGTAATTGTATAGTTTCCAAAGTTCCTTAGTATTGATCTCTACTCCATTGCAGTCTGTGAACATACTAGATATGATTTTGATTTTTTTAAAAACAAGTTTAGATTTGTTTTGTGAATTAATATTGTCTATCATAAAGAATATTACATATGCTTATGCGAAGAATGTCTATTCTTCAGTTATTGGATAAAATGCTACATAAATGTCTGTTAGGTTTATTTGTTCTAAAATCCAGTTGAAATCCACTGTTTCTGTGTTAGTTTTCTATATGCATGATCTTTCTATGCTGACAGTAGTGTGAAAGGAAAATAAATCTTGGGACCCCAAAATCACTAAGCTAAAAAGAAAAGTCAAGCTGGGAACTGCTCAGGGCAAAACTGCCTCCTATTCTATTCAAAGTCATCCCTCTGCTCACTGAGATAAATGTGTATCTGATTGCCTCCTTTGGAAAGGTTAATTAGAAACTCAAAAGAATGCAACCATTATCTACCTATGACCTGGAAGCCCCCTGTCTAATTTGAGTTGTTTCACCTTTCCAGAATGAACCAATGTTCATCTTAACACATATTGCTTGATGTCTCTTGTCTATTTAAAACGTATAAACCCAAGATGTGTCCCGACCACCTTGGGCATGTCATTATGACCTCTTGAGGCTCTGTGGGTCACAGGTGCACATTCTTAACCTTGACAAAATAAACTTTGTAGATGGACTGGGACCTGTCTCAGACATTTGGAGTTCACAGTAGGTTGTTAAAAATTCCCATTCCTACTGTATTGCAGTTGATCTCTCTTTAGAGCTAGTAATATTTATGTTATTTAGCGTGGTGCTCCAGTGTTGCATGCATTCATATTTAGAATTGCTATATTCTCTCATAAGACTGATCCCTTTATCATTATATAATGGCATTCTTTATCTTTTTCTTTGCCATTTTTGACTCAAAGTCTGTTTTATCTAATAAGTACAGTTACTCCTGCTTGCTTGTGGTTTCCATTTGCATGGAATATCTTTTTCAAATCCTTTTCAGTCTTAGGTATCTTTACAGGTAAATGGTTTTTCTTGTAGACAGCCTACAGTTGGATCATATTTATTTTTTAATCCACCTAATTAGTTTATCTGTTTTAACCAGAGAGATTAATCCATTTACATTAAAGGGTATTATTCATATGTGAAGTTTTGTCGTATCATAGTGTGACATGGATTCTAATTGTTTGGTATATTCTATTTTTCCTTTCTTTTTCTGTTATTATTTGTTATTGTGGTTTAGTGGTTTCCTCTCGTGGTACTACTTAAGACCTTTTTCTTTCTCATTTGTGTGTTTGTTTTTCCTGTGAGTTGTATACTTGTGTGTGTTTTCATAATGGTAAATGGCATCCTTTTGCTTCCAAGTTTAGCGCTCCCTTGAGCATTTCTTGCTGGGCCAGTGTAGTGATGAGGAATTCCCTCAGCTGTTGCTTATATGGAAAATACTTTATTTTCTCTTCATTTATGACAGATAATTTTTCTGGACAGAGTATCTTTGGCTCTCAGTGTTATACTTACAGCACTTTAAAAATATCATCTCATTCTCCTTGTGGCCTGCAATGTTTCTGCAGAGAAATCTGCTTTAGTCTGATAGGGATTTCTTCACAGCTAAAAAGATAATTTGTTTTTTGCTGTGTTGAGTAATCTCTTTGTCTTTTGAAAGATTGACCATTATGTAGTGTGAAGAAAATCTTTTTGTATTGCATCTGTTTGTGGATCTCAGACCTTCTTGTATCTAGATGTATAAATCTCTTGCCAGACTTGAGAAGTTTTCGCCTATTCTTTTTGTAAAAATAGGTTTTATAACCCAATTGTTTGTTCATTGCCTTCTGTGATCTTAATAATTTGAATATTTCGTCACTTTGTGGAGTCCCATATGTCACAAAACCTTTACTTATTCTTTTAAAATTATTTTTTCTTTATTTTATTCTGACTGGCTTATTGCAAAAGACCTGTCTTCAATTTCTAATATTATTTCTTCAGCTTGATTTAGCCTGTTGTTGAAACTTTTAAACACACTTTGTATTTCATTCAATAAATTCTGTGGTTCCAGAATTTCTGCTTGGCCCTTTTTGAAGACATGTGTCTCCTTGGTGAATTTCTTATTCATATCCTGTATTGTTTCTCTGATCCTTTTGTATTGATTTTTAGAATTAGCTTGTATTTCACTGAGCTTATTTAGAACCAATAATCTGAATTCTGTTTTGGGGATTTCATGAGTTTCTTTTTTATCAGGATGTGTTGCTAGAGAATTATTGTGGTACTTTGGAGATGCCACATTGTCTTTCATATTTTCTGTGTTCTTATGTGGATATCTGCACATCTGATGTCAGTTTCCTGGGAGGGCAGAATCCCCAGGGTCCAGTGTCATCTTGGGACTATTTCCTGGGTAAAACATTCTGTGTTGTTTATGACTTGCCTCTGATTGGAACACTAATATAGGCTCCATGCAAGATTAAAATACTGGGCGGCAATAACAAGTAAAATGCTATTGAGATTATAATTAAAGCACAAAAAGGTGTTTCTATTGCCTGAGAGAAGAATTTGTGATTATTTTAGAATCAAATACATTAACTATTAGAAGCTGTATGTGATAGAAAGAAAAGTTCAAGATGATTTTTTATTCTCTTAGAGTCTCTTAGATGGAATCTCTGAGTCTGGATTGTCTTAGAGTACAAAGAAAGGCAGTTAAGGACCATACTATGGATGTGCAAAATTCATCAGAAACACAGACCATGTTTCACTTCCTTTACTGCCAAACTTGGAGTGTAGTACTCTGTCTCATGTTTACCAGATGACTGTTCTGCCTGATGTTCTGGTTAGCAAGAAGAGTAAAGAGTAAAAGTGAAAAGGCAAACACCAGCCAGATAACTGTTTTCCTCTAAAAAAAAATCAGGAAGACAGTTGCTTTATGAAAACCCCACACAGTAGAGTGCAGATTAAAACTTGTTAACCCAAATTGGGTAGCATCACCACCTCTACTTGTCTAAGATCCCACGTAAAGCAGGATTTTAGCTGGACACAGAATAGAATCAATTTAACTACTGGAAATGTCTGCCATATGTATACATGTTAAGATTGCAAGATTAGCTACAATAGAAAATCAATTTGTATATCTTCTAAATTGGCAAAAATAAGACAATGATTTAAAAAATGATCAGTTCATAAAAACATAAAAAGGAGAGAAAAAATGAAGCACAGATTAATCAATGTAGCAAAAATAAATCAAAATAAATATATCCATAATCAAATATTATGCTAATTGATTTGATTTAAAAGTTAAAAGATAGAAATTATCAGATTGAATTTAAAAATTAAACTCTAAAACATAAAGATACATTAAGAGATAAAATAGATGCATGGAAAATATATATTAAATGAATGGTAAACTAAAAATAAATTAGCTTTATTAATATTAGACAAAATAAACCACAAGACAAACAAGTTATTGATAATTAGTGTCTCTACACAATGATAAAGGTACAAATTACAATATTATAAAAGTTATAATTCAAAATTTGTTTGAACTTAAAAAGACCTTGCAATATGTAAATAACAGATTGTAGATGTAGAGACAAAAATATTGGCAAATCTATAAACACAGTGGTAGATGTCAACACATCCCTCTTAATTATTGAGCAGTCAAAGAGAGAAAGACAAAACTAGCAAACATTTTGAAAAATTTAAAATAGAAAGCATTTTAAAACTTTATTTAATGTAGTAATAGCACCCTTTATTTTATAATTGGAGAGAACACGTCTTTCTGTCAAGCCCATGTGAGACATTTCCAGTGCTGGATAATGTACTAGGCCATGAAGCAAGTTTCAATAAATATTAAATAAGTGTCATAAAACACAAGGTATCTTCTAACCAGCATTACCTTTTATTAAAAGCTAATCACTAAAAAAAAACCTTAAGAATAAACACTTGAAACTATGAACTAAAAGACTTGCTTTTAAATAACTCAAAGCACTCATAAAATACTTAGATGAAAGATAATTAAAATGCATATTAAAACTTGTACAATATCTCTAACATTGTACTTCAAGGGAAAAAAAAATATTGAATGTGTATATTAGAAAATAACAATGAAAATACATGAACTAAATCTCAAGTTTATTTAAAAGATTGAAAAAAATTATACAGATCTGAGGTAAAAATAGCAAAATATGAAAATATGAAACAATGAAGAGAATCAACAAAGTTGGAAGTATATCCTCTGGAAAGACAAAATTGACATACTTTGGCAATGCTGAATAGGAAGGAAAAAAAAAAAAAAAAGAGGAGGCTTGTAAGGTTGCTGACACCTGTAATCCCAGAACTTTGGGAGGCTGGGGTGGGAGGATCACTTAACCTCAGGAGTTCAAGACCAGCCTTGGCAACACAGCAAAACCCTGTCTCTATAAAAAATAAAATAAAATTAGCTGGGCATGGAGGCACATGTCTGTAGTTTCAGCTACTCTGGAGGCTGAGGTAGGAGGATTACTTGAGCCTGGGTGGTCAAGGCTGCAGTGAGCAAACATTGCTCCACTGTGCTCTGGGAGACAGAGTAAGGTTGTGTCTCAAAAGGATAAAAAGAAGGAAAAAAAGGCACCACTCAACAATGATGTAAATGATGAAGAAAACAGGTTCCACCAAAATTGAATAAATGCAATAAAGATGTTCACTATGCTTATTCACTTTCCTACTAAAGATTACAACCAGTTCTGTTTAATTATTTTTAATGGCAAAAAAAGGGAGAAATACAACTGTAATTATTTAAGACAATATGAGTGTCTATATATGAACTTGTTACAACAGTTCAAAATAAAATAAATAATATCACAAAACAATACAAACACGACATCTAAGAATATATTTTACAAAGTATGATTAACATATTTATGTAAAAATACAAACTCATATTGAAAAATCTCAAAAACTTAAAAAAATAATAAAGATATATAATGTATAAAGATAAAACAACTTGATATTGCCAGGATTTTTCTTTCTTATCACAGTAATATACAAACTTCATTCAATCTTAACAAAAATCCGAACAAAGGTATTTTACAAAATCTTCCAAGCTGATTCCAAATTTTATATGGTAGGGTAAAAGTCCAAGAATAGACTATTTTTGAGAGGAAAAAACTCTTAAGTTTTATAGCTGGAGAGATGCAGTGTTTCACACCTGTAATCCAAGCACTGAGATGGGAGGCTTGCCGAGTGCTAGGAGTTCAAGATCATTCTGAGTAACAGAATGAGATGTCATATCTACTAAAAATGAAATTAGAAAAAAATAGCTGGGTGTGGTTGTAGGCACCTTTGATAAGCTACTCAGGAAGCTGAGATGGGGGGATCACTCCAGTCTGGGAGGTTAAGGCTTCAGTTAGGCATGATTGTGTCACTATACTGCAACCTGGGTGACAGAGCGAGACCTAAAGTCTGGGAGAAGCTATCGTGGTACAGGTAAGATTGTCAGAGCCTGAGTAACGTCAGGTGAGCAACACCATAAAAAGTAGGTATCAGAAACTAAATGGAATAATGGGAATATCTGTATCCAGAGGGCGTTTTCAGGGTGGTGTAGTAGAATACCTTAGAGACAAGAGATCAAGATCTTATTTTTGCTTTGTTGTTTCACCTGTGACCTTGGCAACATCATGTAATTTCTTGGCTATTTCATGGTAACGTTGGTATCTATCTCTGGGGCTTGATGATATTGAAATAGTATAAGGATAGTATAGAATAAGTAAAAGCACTTGGAGAATGGTAAGCATTATATAAATATAAGTTGTTACATATTTATAATAATGATTTATTCAGAACAATCAGAAAACTTCTTGCATAATACATCACTAATCACTGTTGTACTTTTTTGAAAGACTATGTAACTTCATAGTGGATAGACCACAGGTTTTGGAGTTTTTATCCCGGCTCTACCGGCTAAATGATGCTGAACAAGTCACTATCTTTCTGATATTTAGTTTCTACATTTAAAACAATTTCAAGGCTTCATTATGAGAAACAGATGATATAATATATGCACTCTGGAGTAAAGATAAATTATTGTTATTAACCTGAGAAAGATAATATCAATTTCTAAAATCCTTAGTGTCACTGGGAAATGTAGGTACTAACCCATTGTAATTGAGATTCTTAACTTTCTAATTAATATTTTAATATTGCCTTATGAAATTTATTTTCTTATGTTTGTGAATGAGCACTTTTTGGCATTTAAGAAACTAAAATATTATGTTATCTCATGCATTTTAAAGATGAAGAATTTGCAGGAGGTCATGATAAAAAGGCTGTCCAGTAACTAATTAACCCCAATTTAAATTAAGTAAAGAACATGAGCAAAGCCAAATTAATAGCAAGTAAATAACGTTTTTATGTCTGTTTGTTTAAAAAAAACGTCATCTGTGGAAACTGACAAGAAACCAAACACAAGTTGCTTAGGTATCTCACCATTTTGGTGCCTCATCATTTTGGAAAGCGTGCATCTATTCATTTGAAATGTGAAAGGCTGACATTTTTAGTCAATAGCTTGAAATGCTAATGTTTTGTTAATCTGGGAACAAATCATTTTCTATTTAAATGGATCAATTTTGTCTAGGAGTAAAGTGTAATCTCTAATGATCTGGTAAGTCATTTAGAAATAATTTGAATTGCTATTGAACCAAATGTTCTGTCACTGAAAAGGATCAGCCAATAGTTTTTTAAAAAGGTTTAATATAAAATATGTGCAGGTCAGTGAACATTTACTGTCCTGGGTCATAATAATTACGCTAATTATGTGATTTTTAAATAAATACATACAACCCTGGCAGGGAAAATGGTAAAGATGAGTACACTTGACTGACCTCCAACAGGTTTATTCTTTTCACAGAAATTGTAACTATTATTGACAAGAAGCCCTTGCATTATTAGAATATCAGAAAAAGAAACAAGAAACAGTTCTTATAACCCATGCATATTTATTCTGCACACTTAATCTGATGAGCTCAATGGGCTTATTCTTACTCTGATGAGCTTTTAAACAAATACTTTGCCCACCACTAAATTTATTTGGCTTATCTGATTGTCTGTTGTAATTGCCTTCAATTCTCATAAAGTATCATAAAGATACCATGCATAAGTAGAAAGAAAACACAGCCATTTTTCTTATGGCATAACAACATTCCCCCAATACGTGGACACACACAATGTAACTTGTACAGCTAGGTTACCTAGCCCCATTGGACAGAGGCAGAGACAACAAGTGAACTGACTTAATCAGGTCAGGGTTGCAAACAAAGGATTTTTAGTATAAGTGTGTTTCATGGCAATATTCGAGACGTGCTAATACTAAACTAAAACTGTGATGCTTATCTGAAATTAAAATTTAACCATTCTGTTTTCTTTTGTGTTTATTTTTGCTGCTACTGTTGTTTTTGTTTCATTTTGTTTTGTTTATTGGTTAAATCTACTAACTTTACTCAGGAAAGCTAGTTCTATTCCATTGCTGGCTGTGCTAATGATTAACATTATAATCTTGGGTGAATCATTTTAGCCCAGATTTTTACATTCTTCTAGTAATAAAATGAATTCCAGTTTCTATTTCATATTTCTACTTTGAAGATTCTACCTCTATTCGATGAACTACTTTCAAGTAAATTAGAGGTTACTGCTGAACAATCAACTAATTATCTCAACAAACGTTATAATTTGGTACTGAGATTAAAATTAACCAGAGTGACTCTAGTAATTTAAAAGAAGATAATCATAGCAGATTAATAGTCAATATTCTGTCTTTTTATAACCTTTAAAATGGCCAAGTATCTCCAATATTTATAAAATATTTTAATATTTTCCTTTCTTCATATTTCAAACGTTTTGCTTTGAATATTATATTATCAACCTAAATCATTCATTCTTTCCATGTTGCAACCACTTCTAGACTACAGTGTCACACCTCATTATTTTTTGAAGATTTTATCTTGACTCGTCGTCAGTCTCTCTAGCACTATTTTAGCCATAGTTATTGACACTTGCATTATCCACATAGATGATGCTTCAAGTACCCTAAAATTAAAATTTCACTCTTAAAATGTCCTCTTCTCAAATGATTTGGGCTTCCACCCAATCTTATTCGTCTACTCCCATGGGTATATCCTAGACCTTATCGTAACCAAAGATGTAACTACCATATAACTCCAGTTTCCAGAATCCCATTCTGACTACTGTATCCTATAATTTCAGTGTACTTCTTCTAGTACCACAATTCTAATTACCTTCTCCCCACCAAGGCCCATTTCTCTTGGTGACTTTTTACTATAGACCTTGCCCTGTTGTGTCCTCATTTGCCCCTAGATTGAATTCCACAGTCTATCAGTGGAATAGTCATTATGTCTGTTTACTAGTATCTGGTTTTCCTACACTTCTGGAAACCTAGGAGGATTACCATTCTACACCTCATGAAGTTAGTCAAGGACCTTAATAATACTAGGCAATTGTAGTACGTTTCTATAGTTCACTCCTTTCCCCGCTGTCATAGAAATCTATTTTGTGCATTCTCCTCCTATTTCAAATGTTCAACACTTCCTTCCCAATCTTCACTCTCAGCTAATGGCATTGATTGGGAGAGGAGGAGGAAAGAAGAGAGAGAGTAAAGCAGAATTTCACAAACAAAGCTTAAATTATAACATATCTCATGTATCTTTTGGCAAATATGCATATATGCTCTACCTTTCTTCTATTAATACTGATATATTGTCTCTGCTCCATTCTGGGATCATCTGCTCCACTTTTGTGTAAGACCCTAACCTAGAATAGAACACCACTCTCTCAATTCTTCCCTGTTTCCAGAGTCTTTATAATTTTTTTCTCTGCTGGATTTTTCACATCGATACACATACATAATAGTTTCTCTTATCTTAAAACACTTCTGAATCTACATTAACTTGATGCTCTAGCCCTATTTCTCTGTTCCTTGCAATCTCAAAGTTCTTCAAATGAATGGCTTGCACTCAAGTTTCCAATTCCTCATCTCCCATACTTTCTTGGGCACATTCCAATAAGACGTTCAACTCTACTATTCCATCAAAAATGTAGTAGACAATGTTACAAATAACCTCCATGTATTTATTTTCTTACTCCTTATTTTACTTTTTTCTACCAGCAGTGTTTGACACAGTTAACCATCCCTCCACGCAGGGTCTCTTCACTTTGTCTCCATGGAACTATGCCCTCCTGGCAGTCACTTTTATGACACTTGCCATTTCTAATCAGTCTCCTTAGCAAATTCCCTCTCATTTCATTAAACTTCCAGGGATTGGAGTACCTTAGGGCACATTCTTTAAGTGCTCTTCCAATATATTTTATGATTCTATCCAGTGTTGATGTTTTCAATGTAGCTTTAGGTTGATTATTCCCAAATACATATCTCCATCTTGGAACTGTCCTTAAGCCAAAATTTATATAAATTTTTGTACAATGAATACATCTGAAATATAATCTGTACCACACAATGCTCCTTACCTTCCCTCGAGTGAGTTCATTACACAGGCTTCCCCATCTCCGAACCATCGGATATAGTTTGGATCTGTGTCCCTGCCAAGTCTCATATCAAATTGAAATACCCACTTTTGGAGATGGGGCCTGGTTGAAGGTAATTCTATCGTGAGGTTGGTTTCTCATGAATGGTTTAGCACCACACCTGTTGGTTCTGTCCTTGTGATAGTGAGTTCTTTTGAGATTTTGTCATTTAAAAGTGTGTAGGACCTCCTCCTGACCTCTTGGTCCTGCTCCTGCCATGTAATACGGCTGCTCTCCCTTTGCCTTTTTCCGTGATTGGAAGCTTTCTGAGGCTCCGCAGAAGCAGAAGCCACTATGCTTCCTGCATAGCCTGAATAACTATGAGCCAGCTAAACCTTTTTCCTTTATAAATTATACAGTCTCAAATATTTCTTTGTAGAAACGTGAGGAAAGACAAATATGCCATCTTTAAAATTTATCAGGTCAAAACGTGCGGCAATCATCAACTCTCTCACACCCAGAATGAAATACAATAGAAAAGGTATATTGGTCAATCCTTTAAAATGTCCAGAATTTAATTATATTCCACCACTTCTTCCACTAATTATACCCTCATGCAAGCTAACATTTGTCTTACCTGGATTATTCTAGTAACATCTTAGCTGATGTTCCTCTTGTGACTCTTGTCCCTAATACTCTAAACACGACAGTGAGAGTAATTACTCCAATCTAAATAGATGTAACATTCCTCTTTATAAAACCCTCTAGTGGCCCTTGACCTCATTCAGAAAAATACAAGTTCCTACAATGGCCCATAAAACCCTGCATGATGTGGACCTGTCATGCCTTCCATAACTCTCTTTTAATTGAGCCTTGAACCACAAGAATTTGAATTGCGCAGGTCCACTTATATGCAGAGTTTCCTCAACAAAACGTGGATCAAAAATATATAGGATTCACCATGTGCAAAACCTATACATATAGATGCCAAATTTTCATATACATGGATTCCACAGGGCCTACTGCAGGGTTTAACTATGCATGAATTTTGGTATAAGCAGAGTGTCCTGGAACCAATCCCTTGCATATACCAAGGGATAATTGTACTTACACACTTTGCTCCAGAAACACATTTGTTCGTGATCACATCCATGAATTTTACCAACCTTTATTGTGTTTGGTGACTTTGCATTTGCCCTTTCCTGTGCCTGTGAATGCTAGCTCTCCAGACATCTGCACAGCACACAGTGCAATCCCCTTTAAGCCTTACTTAAATGTGACTTTCTCAGTGAAGATTTCCCTGACTACCCAATTCAACATTGAACACGTGCCATTTTCCCCCACTCCACTTTAGGAAATTCATAACACTTCTTACCAGAACTTTAGGTCAGAGAGATGGAGGACTCAGACTTTCCTGCACTCATCCTCCAAAATGAACATAAATTTAACAACTATCCACACATGACAATCCTTTGACAAGAGCCAAGAAAATCAGGTGCAAAATCACAGCAACTGAATGTAGCACAAAAATTAGAAAAGACACACTGAAGAGGTTAGAAAAGATAGTTGTACATTCCCCATGTTGCCACTCCCCCAACTCCAGGCAGCACAGCATGGAAAGATACATTCTTCACATAAAGGAGTGGGAAATGAGCACTAGACTTTGCCTTGGACTATGATACCAGGCCTACCCCAGTAAAACCCAGCAGTTGACATGCTGCCACAGACCAAGACTCCACACCAGTACCCATAAATGGAGACTCCAAGCCCACCTCAGCACCAGGCCACATTCAAAACCCCAGTTTCCAGTCATGTCCTACAGACGCAGCCTCTGGGCCTGCCTACTGACAAACCAATCCCAGCAGCCCCAGGTTCCAGATCAGCCCCAGTAGTAGGCTGACCCCAGTGACTCTAGGCCTCATGCTGCCCTCAGCACCAGGCTTCAAGTTACCCCAGTGCCAGCCCAGCCTCCACAGCCCTAGTCATCAGACCAGCACCCACTGACTTAATCTCCAGGCTTCCCTATGTGGATAACGGCTCTAGACCCATTCCAGGTTCCACACCAGCCCAAATCCAGGTACCCTTACATAGCCTCAGGATTCAGGACTTCTCAGCACCAGAGCAATATCACTGGCTTCAGACAATAGCATGAAATCTGCTCAGGATACAGGATATAGTTTCCAGGTATGCTAAGTGCCAGGCCAGTTGATGCCGTCAATACTCTCTAGACTAACTGCTACAGCTTCATGCTGTAGCAGACCCAGAGTTCAGGCATGCGTGCTCCAGCAAAATCAAGGGCCAGGTCCATTGGAGTAAAGCCAAGTACAAGGTAGACTCTTACAGACTTACACTCCAAGACTTCCTCTGTGAATCCAGGTCCCAGGCTGGCCACTGTGGCACCAAGATGCAAGCCCACCCTCATGGACCTTGCCTCCAGGCCATCAACCACCCACCACATATTAAGATTCGCTCCCACAGACCAGGTTCCAGACAGGTCTCTATGGTCCCATGCTCCATAACAGTCCTCATCGCTCTGAGTAAGAGGCCAACACTAATGATCTAAAGCTTCAAATTGACCTCTATGGATCCAGGCTCCATGCCTACCCTTGCACCAGGCCAACCTCAGGCTCTAGGTCAGTTTACAAGGTTCTAATGGATCTAGCATCCAAGCCTTCTCCATCAAACTCAGGCTCAAGGCTCAGTACAGTACTCTGTCAGCCCCTTTGGACCTAGGTTTTAGGCCAGCCCCCACAAATACAGGCTCTAAGACTACCCCTGCAAACCCCATAAACAGGTTCATCACAGTGGATCTAGGCCCCAGGCCCATCCACCTGCTGACCCAAGCACTAGGCAAACATCCCCAAGGACTCCAGCAGCAATTCTATTTATGGACCATGACAGACGGTGTGGCCAGAACTTCTAAGCAAGCTGACTGGTGAAAGACGTTAACAGACAAAGCCAGCCTGGAAAACCTGTAATAACTTCCTAATTCTTCAAATGGACAGATACCAATTAACAGCTTAACGGCCACAAATTTCAAGAACATTTAGGAAAACATGATACCGAAAAGGAAACCAAATAATGCATCAGCAACAACCGTAAGCAAATGGAGGTTTAGAAACTGCTTAACACACAATTCAAAATAATTATTTTTAGGGAGTCAGTGAACTAAAAGAAAATATAATCTTTTTATTTTATTTTATTTTATTTTTTGAGATGGAATCTTGCTCTGTCATCCAAGTTGGAGTGCAGTGGTGAGATCTCTGCTCACTGCAACCTCTGCCTCCCAGGTTCAAGTGATTCTCCTTTCTTGGCCTCCCAAGTAGCTGGGATTACTGGTGCCCACCACCATGCCCAGCTAATTTTTGTATTTTTAGTAGAGTCAGAGTTTTGCCATATTGGTCAGACTGGTCTCAAACTCCTGACCTCAGATGATCCGCCTGCCTCAGCCTCCCAAAATGCTGGGATTATAGACATAAACCACCACACCCGCCCTATGATATAATCTTATATGTAGAATAACCTAAAGACTGTACTAAAAAAACGTTCAACTGGTAAATTCAGTATAGTTGCTGGATACAAAACCAACAAAAAGTGATATAAAAATGATACAAAATCACTAGCATATCTATATGATAACAGCAATCAATCTGAAAAGGAAATAAAGAAAGCAATCTCACTATGGATACAAAATATAAAATAGAAATAAAGTTAACAAAAGTGGTGAAAGCTCTCTACCAGAAAAACCATAAAACATTTATAGAAGAAACTGAAGAAAACACTAATAAATTAAAAGATATTCTATGTCAGTGGATTAGAAGAATTAATATTTTTAAAATATTTATAGTGCCCAAGGTAATCTACAAATTCAGTACAATTCATAACAAAATTCTAAAGCCATTTTTCACAGAAATAGAAATAACAGTACTAGAATTCACATGGAACCAAAAAAGACCCTGAATAGCCAAAGCAGTCTTGAGCAAAAAGAAAACAACTAGAGGTATCATCACACTCTCTGTCTTCAAAGTATACTATGAAGCTGTGGTAATTAAATCAGTGTGGTGCTGGCATAATAATTGACACATAGGCCAGTGAAATAAAATAGAGAGCTCCCAAATCTACACATTTGCAGCCCATTACTTTTTGAGGAATGTGCTAAGGACACACAGTAGGAAATAGTCTTTCCAATAAATGGTGTTGTGAAAACTAAACATGCACCTGAAGAAGAATGAAATTATGTCCTCACCTCATACTATATACAAAAGTTAAAATAAATTCAAGGTTTAAATGTAGGGCCTGAAAGTGTAAAACACAAGAAAAACATAAAGGAAGAGCTCTGTGAATATTTTGGATATGACTGCAGAAGCACAGGCAACAAAAGTAAAATTAACAAATGGGTTTACATCCAACTAAAACGCTTCTTCGCAGCCAAGGATACGACATAGTGAAGAGACACCATATGGATTGGGATAAACTATTTGCCAACAATACTTCTAATAAAGGGTTAATATCCAAAATACATAAGGAATGCAAATAACTCAATAGCAAAACAAATAACCTGATGGACAAAGTACCTGAATAGACATTTCTAAAAAAAAATTATACAGATAGCCAATAGGTACATGAAAAAATTCTCAACATCACTAATTATTAGGGAAATGAAAATTAAAACCACAATGAGATATCACCTCATACCTGCTAAAATGGCTATTATCAAAAGGACAAAAAACAAGTGTTGGAGAGGATGTGGAGAAAGGGAGCTGTATTAGTGCATTCT
>NW_016107807.1:1415157-1417356 GCF_001604975.1 Cebus imitator | reverse complement strand
TATTAAAAAAAAAAAAAAAAAGAGGTTTAATCAACTCACAGTTTCACATGGCTGAGGAGGCCACAGGAAACTTAGAATCCTGGCAGAAGGGGAAGCAACACATCTTCCTTCACATGTTGGCAGGAGACAGAAAAATGAGTACTGAGTGAAGGGGGAAGCCCCTTATAAAACCATTAGATCTCATGAGAACTTACTCACTATCATGAGAATAGCATGGAGGAAACTCCTCTCATAATTCAATTACCTCACACTGGGTCATTCCCATGATAAATGGAGATTATGGGAACTAAAATTCAAGATGAGATTTGAGTAGGGACAGAGCCAAACTATATTAGGAACTCTCCACATTGTTGGTGGAGATGTAAATTAGTTAAATGATTATGAAAGACAATATGGAGATTACTCAAAAAATTAAAAATAGAGCTGCCGTATGATAGGGCAAACTTCTACTTGGGGTACATATTCAAAGGAAATTAAATCAGTGCATTGAAGAGATATCTGCACTTCCATACTTATTGCAGCATTATTCACACTAACCAAGATATGGACTCAATCTTATTGTCCATGAACACGTGAGTGGATGAAGAAATGTGATATAGGGACTTCCGCCAAGATGGCTGAATAGGAACAGCTCTGGAGTGCAGTTCCCAGCAAGAGCAACACATTAGGCAAGTGATCTCCGCATTTCCAACTGTGATAGCAGGTTTATCTCAATGAGACTGGTTGGACAGTGGGTGTAGCCCAAGGAGGGCAAACCGAGGCAGGGTGGGGTGCTGTCTCACCAGGGAAGTGCAAGGGACTGGAGGACCCCACCATCCTACCCAAGGGAGGCCACTGGGGACTTTTCTGGGCACTCTGGCACTCTGACTCAGACTCT
Organism: Cebus imitator; assembly: GCF_001604975.1. NCBI lineage: Eukaryota > Metazoa > Chordata > Mammalia > Primates > Cebidae > Cebus > Cebus imitator. The sequence goes on along the minus strand of NW_016107807.1, from coordinate 1,416,479 downwards.
GCACTTTTCCCATGGTCTTTACAGCCCACGGACCAGGAGATTCCCACTGGGCCAACAACAACAGTGCGGTGGGTTTTCAGCACAAAACTGGGCAGATATTTTAGCTGGCACCTGAAACACCTGCAAGACAGAACTCCCCATTCCTCTGAAAAAAAAAGGGGGGCTAAAGTCAGGCCAAGTGATCTGGCTCAGTGGGTTCCACCCCACAAAGACTAGAAAACTGAAACTCACTGGCTTCAGATGTTCCCAGCCAGCATAGCAGTTTGAGCTCAATCTGGGATGATAGAGCTCAGTGTGGGGAGGGGCGTCTGCCATTACCAAGGCAGTTCTAACTTTGCCTGAGTAAATAAATTTTCAAGGAAGTATACACAGCACCTGGGCAGAGCCTGCGGCAGGTCAGCAATGCCTCTGCAGGCAGACTGTGACTAGGCTCCCTCCTTGTTGGGCAGGGCATCTTTGAAAAAAGGCAGCAACCCATCAGAGACTTACAAATAAAGCCCTCACTACCTGGGACAGAGCACCTGGGAAAAGGGGTGGTTATGAGTTCCTCTGCAGCAGACTTAAACATTCCTGCCCAGCAGCTCTGAAGGGAGCAATGGAGCTCCCAGCACAGCACTTGAGCTCTGATAAGGGAGAGACTGACTCTTCAAGTGGGTCTCTGACCCCCATATATCCAAAGAGACACGTTATATAGAAGATCTCTGGCTGACATCTGGCAGGTTCCTTTCTGGAATGAGGATACCAGGGGAAGAAACAGGCAGAAATCCTTGCTGTTCTATAGCCCTGGTGGGTGATTCCCAGGCAAGCAGGGTCTGGGGTGGACCTGCAGCAGTCCTGCAGCAAAGGGGCATGACGGTTAGAAGGAAAACTGAAAAACAGAAAGAAATAGCTTCAACATTAACAGAAAGGACGTCCACTCAGAGACCCCATCTGAAAGTCACCAACTTCAAAGACCAAAGGTAGATAAACCCAAGAAGATGGGAAGAAGCCAGAGCAAAAAGGATGAAAACACCAAAAACCAGAACGCCTCTCCTCCTCCAAGGGATCACAACTCCTCACCAGCAAGGGAAGAAAACTGGATGGAGAATGAGTTTGACGAATTGACAGAAACAGGCTTCAGAAGGTGGGTAATAAAAAACTTCTCTGAGCTAAAGGAGCATGTTCTAACCCAATGCAAAGAAATAAAGAACCTTGAAAAAAGGTTAGATGAAATGCTAACGAGAATAACCAGCTTAGAGAAGAACATAAATGACTTGATGGAACTGAAAAACACAGCACAAGAACTTTGTGAAACATCCACAAGTTTCAATAGCTAAATTGAT
>NW_016107807.1:1327817-1415057 GCF_001604975.1 Cebus imitator | reverse complement strand
CAGAGACGGAAGATCAACTCAATGAAATAAAATAAGAAGGCAAGATTAGGGAAAAAGAAGTGAAAAGAAATGAACAAAGCCTCCAAGAAATAAGGGATTATGTGAAAGATCTAATCTATGCTTGATCAGTGTACCTGAATGTGACAGAGAGAATAAATCCAAGGTGGAAAACACTCTTCAGGATATTATCTAGGAGAACTTTCCCAACCTAGCAAGGCAGACCATCATTCAAGTCCAGGAAATACAGAGAACACCACAAAGATATTCCCCAAGAAGAACAACCCCAAGGCACATAATCGTCGGATTTACCAGGGCTGAAATGAAGGAAAAAATGCTAAGGGCAGCCACAGAGAAAGGTCAGGTTACCCACAAAGGGAAGCCCATCAGACTCACAGCAGATCTCTCGGCAGAAACCCTACAAGCCAGAAGAGAGTGGGGCGAATATTCAACATCCTTAAGGAAAAGAACTTTCAACCCAGAATTTCATATCCAGCCAAACTAAGCTTAATAAGTGAAGGAGAAATAAAATCCTTTACAGAAAAGCAATTGCTGAGAGATTTCCTCACCACCAGGCCTGCCTTACAAGAGCTCCTGAAAGAAGCACTAAACATGGAAAGGAAGAACCAGTACCAGCAATCACAAAAACGTACCAAATGGTAAAGACCATTGACACAATGAAGAAACTGCATCAACTAATGGGCAAAACAACCAGCTAGCATCAAAATGGTAGGATCAAATTCACACATTACAATGTTAACCTTAAATGTAAATGGGCTAAATGCCCCTATCAAAACACACAGACTGGCAAATTGGATAAAAAGGCAAGACCCATTGGCGTGCTGTATTCAGGAGACCCAGCTCACATGCAAAGACACACAGAGTCAAAATAAAAGGATAGTGGGAGATTTACCAAGCAAATGGACAGCAGAAAAAGCAGGGGTTGCAATCCTAGTCTCTGATAAAATGGACTTTAAACCAACAAAGATCAAAAGAGACAAAGAAGGGCATTAGATAATGGTAAAAGGATCAATGCAACAAGCAGAGCTAACAATACTAAATATATATATGCACCCAATACAGTAGCACCAAGCTACATAAAGCAAGTCCTTAACAACCTACAAAGAGACTTAGACTCCCACACAATAATAGAGGGAGATTTTAACACTCCATTGTCAATATTAGACAGATCAATGAGGCAGAAAATTAACAAGCATATCCAGGACTTGAACTCGGATCTGGACCAAGTGGACCTAATAGACATCTACAGAACTCTCTACCTCAAATTCACAGAATATACATTCTTCTCAGCACCACATCACACCTACTCTAAAACTGACCACATAATTGGAAGTAAATCACTCCTCAGCAAATGCAAAAGAATAGAAATCATAACAAACAGTCTCTCAGACCACAGTGCAATCAAATTAGAACTCAGGATTAAGAAACTCACTCAAAGCTGCATAAATACATGGAAACTGAACAACCTGCTCCTGAATGACTACTGGATAAATGATGAAATGAAGGCAGAAATAAAGATGTTCTTTGAAACCAACGAAAATGAAGACACAACATACCAGGATCTGGGAAACATTTAAAGCAGTGTCTAGAGGGAAATTTATAGCACTAAATTCTCACATGAGAAGTGAAGAAAGATCTAAAACAGACACCCTATCATCACGATTAAAAGAACTAGAGGAGCAAGATCAAAGAAATTCAAAAGCTAGCAGAAGGCAAGAAATAAATAAGATCAGAGCAGAACGGAAGGAGATAGAGACACAAAAAACCCTTCCAAAAAATCAATAAATCCAGGAGCTTGTTTTTTAAAATTATCAACAAAATAGACCACTAGCCAGACTAATAAAAATAGAGAAGAATCAAATAGATGCAATAAAAAATGATAAAAGGGATATCACCACTGATTCCACAGAAATACAAACTACCATCAGAGATTACTACAAACAACTCTATGCACATAAAACAGTAAATCTAGAAGAAATGGATAAATTCCTGGACACTTACACCCTCCCAAGTTTAAACCAGGAAGAAGTTGAATCCCTGAATAGACCAATAACAAGGTCTGAAGATGAGGGAGCATTAGTAGCCTACCGGCCAAAAAAAGTCCAGGTCCAGATGGGTTCACAGCCGAATTCTACCAGACAAAGAGGAGCTGGTATGTGCCACATTCCAAACAACACAGAAAGAAGGAACTATTTCAAACAATACAGAAAGAAGGAATCCTCCCTAACTCATTTAATGAGACAAATATCATCCTGATACCAAAACCTGGCAGAGACACAACTAAAAAAGTAAATTTCAGGCCAATATCCATGATGAACATTGATGCAAAAATTGTCAGTAAAATACCGGCAAACCAAATGCAATAGCACATCCAAAAACTTATCCTTCACGGTCAAGTATGCTTCATCTTGCAGATGCAAGGATGGTTCAACATACACAAATCTTTAATCATAATCCATCATGTAAACAGATCCAAGGACAAAAATCACATGATTACGTTAATAGATGCAGAGAAGGACTTTGACAACATTCAACAGCCCTTATGCTAACAAATCTCAATAAACTAGGTATCCACGGAATGTATCTCAGAATAACAAAAGCTACTTATTATAAACCCAAAGCCAATATCATACTGAATGAGCAAAAACTGGAAGCATTTCCTTTGAAAACTGGCACAAGACAAGGGTGCCCTCTCTCACCACTGCTATTCAACATAGTATTGGAAGCTCTAGCCAAAGAAATCAGGCAAGAAAAGGAAATAAAGGATATTCAGTTAGCAAAACAGGAAGTCAAATTGTCTCTATTTGCAGAAGACATGATTGTATCTTTACAAGACCCCATCATCTCAGCCTAAAATCTCCTCTCCTTAAGATGATAAGCAACTTGAGCAAAGTCTCAGGATATAAAGTCAGTGCGCAGAAATCACAAGCATTCCTATACACCAACAACAGACAAGCAGAGAGCCAAATCATGAGCGAATTCCCATTCACAATTGCTACAAAGAGAATAAAATACCTAGGAATACAACTAACAAGGGATGTGAAGAACCCCTTTCCTTAACCACTGCTCAAGGAAAAAGAGAGGACACAAACAGATGCAAAAGCATTTCCTGCTCATGGTTAGGAACAATCAATATCATGAAAATGGCCATACTGTCCAAAGTAATTTATAGATTCAATACTATCCCCATAAAGCTACCATAGACCTTCTTCAGAGAACTGGGGGGGAAAAAACACCTTAAACTTCATATGGAACCAAAAAAAGAGCCCTCATAGCCAACACAATCCTAAGCAAAAAGGACAAAGTTGGAGGCATCATGGTACCTGACTTCAAACTATACTACAAAGCTACAGTAATCAAAACAGCATGGTACTGGGACCAAAACAGAGACATAGACCAATGGAACAGAAGAGGCCTCAGACATAACACCACACATCTACAACCATCTGATCTTTGACAAACCTGACAAAAACCAGCAATGGGGAAAGGATTCCCTGTTTAATAAATGGTGTTGGGAAAAATGGCTAGCCATGAGCAGAAAGCTGAAACTGGACCACTTTTTTACAATTTATATAAAAATTAACCCCAGATAGATTAAGGATTTAAACCTAAGACCTAACAGCATAAAAACTGTAGAAGAAAATCTAGGCAATACCATTCTGGACATAGGCATAGGGAAGGACTTCATGGCTAAAACACCAAAAGCATTGGCAACAAAAGCCAAAATAGACAAATGGGATCTAATTACACTTAAGAGCTTCTGCACAGCAAAAGAAACAATCATTAGAGTGAACCAGCAACCAACAGATTGGGAAAAATTTCTTTCAGTCTACCCATCTGACAAAGGGCTAATATCCAGAATCTACAAAGAACTAAAACAAATTTACAAGAAAAAACAACTCCATCAAAAAGTGGGGGAAGGATATGAACAGGCACTTTTCAAAAGAAGACATATATGTGGCCAAGAAACATGAAAAAATGCTCATTATCACTGATCATTAGAGAAATGCAAATCAAAACCACATTGAGATACCATCTCACACCAGTGAGAATGGTGATCATAAAAAATCTGGAGACAACAGATGGTGGAGAGGATGTGGAGAAATAGGAACACTTTTACACTGTTAGTGGGAGAGTAAATTAGTTCAACCATTGTGGAAGACAGTGTGGCAATTCCTCAAGGATCTAGAAATAGAAATACCACTTGACCCAGCAATCCCATTACTGGGTATATACCCAAAGGATTATAAATTGTTCTATTATAAAGACACATGCTCATGTATAATCATTGTGGCCTGTTTACAATAGCAAAGACTTGGAACCAACCCAAATGTCCATCACAGATAGACTGGATAAAGAAAATGTGGCACATATACACCATGGAATACTATGCAGCCATAAAAATGGTTGAGTTCATGTCCTTTGCAGGAACATGGATAAAGCTGGAAACCATCATTTTCAGCAAACTAACACAGGAAAAGAAAACCAAACACCGCACGTTCTCACTCGTAAGTGGATGTTGAACAATGAGAACACAAGGACACAGGGAGGGGGACATCACAAACTGGGGCCTGCTGGGGTTTGGTGGGGCTCTAGGGGAGGAATAGCAGGGGGCTGGGTGATGGGGGAGGGATAAAATTAGGAGAAATACCTAATGTAAGTGATGGGGGTATGGAGGCAGCAAACCACCATGGCACATGTATACCAATGTAACAACCCTGCAAGATCTGCACATGTACCCCAGAACTTAAAGTACAATTTAAAAAAAGGAAATGTGGTATATATACACAATGAAATACTAGTCAGCCTTAAAAAAAATCTTGTCATTGGTGAAAACATGGATGAAGTTAGTGGATATTATCTTTCATGAGATAAGCTAGGCACAGAAAGAGCACACAGTAAGTCCTCACTTAATGTCATTGACAGGTTCTTGACCTTAAGTGAAATGACATACAATGTCTAATTTTTCTCACAAACTGATTTTTCTCATAGGCTAACTGATATGAATAAGAATTATGTTTCTCTGGTATATTTTTGGTCACAGAAATGTTACCAAACTTCTAAATAAAGACCCCAAACACTTCTAAAATTAAACACTAAAATAAATGTAAGTTATACATATATTTAAGAAATATTAATTTAAAAAAGTAAGATGATTATTTACCCAATTATTCTAGTTCAGGGCCTCAGTTTGCCAAAGCCTATCCTGGATTCTGAGGGCAGGAACCTACTCTGGGCAGAATGACCTCCCATCACAGGGTGCACTCACACCCACAATCTCACCCACTCACACTACGGCAATGTTGAAACACCAACGTTCCTAAAGTGCATATCTTAAAGATCAGGAAAGAAACCAGAGCACCCAGAAAAAACCCATATAGAGATGAAGAGGAAGTGGAAACTCCACACAGACAATGGCTCAAAGAATTGATTATGTTTTTTCTGATTATGCTTATAATGAAAGAGTATTGAAAAAAACATAATTCAAAGACCTGCTTTATGTATATGGAATCTAGAAAAAGTTGAACTCATAGAAATAGAGTAGATTGGAAATTACCAGGCATGGAGGGGCAGGAAGTTGGCGAGATGTTGACGGAAGAATACAAAATTTTAATTAGTTAAGAGGTATAATTTAAGACATCTATTGTACAATATGATAATTATAGTTAATAATAATGTAGGGTGTTCTTAAAAATCACTGATTTGATTTTAAGTGTTCTCACCACACAGAATGATAGGTAATGCATATGTTGATTAGTTTCTTTTAGCCATTGTTCAATGTATACATATTTCAAAAACATGATGTTTTAAATGATTAGTATATATAATTGTATTTGTCAATTAAAAAATAAATAAAAAGTGAAAATATGGTATAGATACAATGGAATACTATTTGGCCTTAAAAATGAAGGGAATCTAAATTTGGTTAGATAGGAAGAATACATTCAGAAGATCTATCATATATGGCTACTATAAATAATAATAATGCATCGTATACTTGAAAATTGCCAAGAAAATAGATCTTTATTCTCTCCACACACACAAAAAAATGTGAGGTGATGAATAAGTTAATTAATTCAACTGTTTCACAATGCGTATATATATATATTTTTTTAAAATTAATTTATAAATTTATAAATTAAATGTATATATTTATATAAATATATATATTTAATAGGTGCAATGTGATATTTTAAATTTAATTTCCCCATCTTTATTAAGATGGGGAAATTAAGTAAAATAAAAATAAAATAAAATCACACACGCAAACAGATGCACAATGACACAATCTGCCAAACTAGCGTAAATTTTAAAGAGGCAACAGCCCCTAAAGTCCAGGAGTGGGTCAGAGATTTCCTGTAGGAATCTGGGTATAATATTCAGTGGTTGAGAATCCTAAAAGAAAGCTCAGGAGAAAGAAAACCTGAAGGCCCCAAGGGAGCAACTGGGAGGCTTCTGCATTCAGAATGACCAAAATCCACTCAGAAGATTACACACTCACAGGGACACTCAAGACCCTGGGAGAAGAAGGACACAATATATAACTTTGTTAAGAGTTGAGCCTACCTTAAAGAGACCTGGATGGAAAACTCTGGCTTCTAGCTTGCCTTGGGTTCTGGACAACCACATGCATTTTTCTGCCCATTTCTAATATTTTAGTATCTTGCATTAGAATTGTCTTGCTCTTTGCTCCAGAATGCGATCTTCAGAATGCCTTGCTGCTTTATTTATTTATTTATTGAGTTCATCAATCTATTTGATTTTTTCTGTGTTGCTAACTCAAATGTTTCTCTATAAATGCTAAGACACAGTACAATTGAATAACTGATTGCATAGTTCTACCTTTTAAATTCTACAAATTAGTATCAAAACTTTCATGCCACCTGGTGATCTTTTAAGGTAAATCAGATTATGCATCATATTTTATTAATCTAATACTGACTTGATTCATTTATTATTAGGGAATTAACCACATATACAGGGTCCTATATATTGTAGCCATTTGAAAAGTACTTTAAGAAGGATAAATTCAAATATACTGGCTCCCAGCACCATATATCAGAAGCCCAGTGACCATGCGATTTACAATGCTTAGCTGTTTATACCTTATGTGTGCTTCTGTTGTGAGATACGGATGAAACAGATTTAGAAGCCTGTTGTAACTAAGTAACCAACTTTCTCTGACAGTTCCACAGGAAGCACAAGTTACCAATGATCATCTCTATCTTGGAGCTAAATTACCCTTATCAAAGGCTAAAGCTGCCATGAGAAACATCAAGGCAGTGATCACAGATGTTCATGAGCTAGCTGTGCCAGACATTTGGTTTCAATTTGAAAGTCACTCGTTATTTGACAGAAAGGTAAGACACTGGAACAGGTAGGTAAGACATCACTATATCTCTTCTGCTTTTTAAGTGAAGGTTAATTTCAGGGATTGTGAAAAGTAAAGGCTAAGTCAAGCCTTTCCGCTTAAACACCTTTAATGAGTGAGAAAAGCCAATTTTTTTTTATCAAGTAAGCACCTACGACAGCCAAGGACATGACAGCCAAATGGCAACTATGGATATGGCAGTCAAAGGGCAGCCAAGGACATGGATCTGAAAAAAGTGATTTCAAGTCAGGTTTTGATACCTCTTCTTCTTGAAAGCAGGATGGACAGTCTACCAAGGGAATAGATCATTGGACTTAAAAAAAGATGTCACTATAAACCACAACTATCCCTGGGAAAGACTCATTTTTGCTTAAGGGGAATGATAGAAAAACAAGTATTGTGTTTATGATCAAAGATTTCTCCCAATGAAATTAAGAAGCAATTAATTAACTTCCAAATCCTGATAATACATTTTGCAAAGGAAGCATTGACTTAGGCTACAAAGTGAATATTGTTTACATATTTTTAAGGCTATCCAAAAAGGAGTAGCAATATGTTCAGCCAAGATTAAGAATACTTCCATTAAAAGGCAAGGTATAAAAATGAAAATGTAAAATATGTATTGAGAAACCCACAGAACATAATTGATATTTATCTTGCTAATATCTCAAAGTTATTTTCTGTGACTAGACAGTAATCAATACATTTTTATTTCATACCCAGGGCTCAGGACTTCTAAAGCATTATTTTATCCCAAGGCTACAACAACAACATTTATGCATATTTGTGACAGAGAAAACTGTAGAGATGATAGTAAAAAAATTTATGAGCATTTTTTCTTAAAATAATCAGGGAAATTTGATGAAGCTTATAAACAAAGCAGATTCATCATTTACTTAAATTAAGTATCATTATGTAACATAAACAAACACGTGACAGACATCATATACATTTCAGTTTCACCCTCAAGATCATCTCATCTGATAAACACAGCTCCATTTACCAGTGGAAAAATAAATAGTCTTCATATGTTATATGCTTTGGATGGGAGTAATAATGTTACAAGACTCTGGATTCTTACTACATATGAATCTAGTCCATCTAGAAATAAACATTTGTTATCAATTAAATTACTAAAAACATTTCATGTAGAATTCAGATGTCTAATACCTTCTTAATTAAGTAAATATATTGAAAGTCTCTGGAACTGAAATACGTGTATGGTTTTATTTTTGTTAGGAAGGCATTAGGGATCTTTAGATGGTCTGAGATTCCCATAGTTCAAAATCTTTATGCTGTTCTGTGGAAAATTAAACTTAAGTAATATTCCTCCTTGACTTCTCTGCATCATTTGAAACTGTGGATCACCTTTTAACCTGGCTCCTCACCACTGAAGTCTCCGTTCTCCTTCTCTGGTCACTCTTCTGCTTTCTGTTTCTCCTCTTATACGTAAATGTTGCTACCTTCCCCAAGACAGGACAAATCACTGGCTCTTTCTTCTATGTTGTCTTTTTTAGCAATTGCATTTTCTCATATCATAGCCTTAATTACCACTACTAGTGGTGATATAATGCATCTATACTAGCACTTCTGTCCAATGTGGTCAGCATGACCTTATCAGATCAACATATCCCTACAAAATGGCTCACTTGAGAAAACTAAGCAAAAGAAGAGAATACTGGTCCCCTGGGTCACCATTCAAGTTAACTGTCAACCTTATCATACTGCTTCTAAGAGGAGATGTGACACTATAAGAAGTTCATATACTTTGCTGAAGTTTTGGTCATGAACCTGAAAAAAACCCTGTTTTGATTCTTTAATCTGTGTATACTAGGAGAAGCTTCCCTCCACAAATTTAGTTTTACTTCCTAAACCTTATGCACTTGAGCTCATCAAACAATTCACTTGACATATTTTCCATGTTTCTAACTAAAGTGCTTCTCCATGGATCCCAAGCCACAGTAAATTTCCCTTGTTCTTCAGAGAACTTTTTAAAGCCAATGTGACTGACCACTAATTTGTAATACACACTTGCTCATTTTTGTTGCGCTCATCTAACAGGTTAAAGTGATCATGACAAAATCAATTTTCTTTAATTGAGCACTTACCTTGAAATAACTCTGTGATGTATTATTATCACGAAAATATAGATAGGCCAATCTTCAAAACTATCCTGTAACTTGTTCAAAATTGAATAAAGTGGCGGTCATTATTTAATTCAGCTGAGTACAAAGCCTAGTCTCTTGTCACAATGGTATAGAAGGCAACAAGACTTTCTTGACATTTATTTTGATTACCTGCTCAATTGAAATCTCTATCTCTAAGATGTCAAGCTGGACTTTCTCACTTAGGTGTTTTAAATTAAATGGAATTGCGTTTGACTCTAAGTCTTACTGTCTATTCCTAAAAGTTTGAACAAAATACTAAAATTTTACAAGCCATTATTTTCTCCTGTATAAATTGATACAATAATGTCTATATCATTGCAATGGGCTATTAATTCAATCGACAGTTATTGTATACAACTTAGCATAGTAGCTGAATGTACGCCATGAAAGGCAACCCCTGTAATTTTCGTTCTCTACCTTTGCCCTCCAGCATTCTCAGCTCCTCCCTTATTGTAACAGTATATTTTATTACTTCTTTATTTATGCTATTAAGTATCCCTGAAGTCAGAGACTATATTCATTTCTTACTTTGTTGAGACAGAGTCTTGTTCTGTTTCACAGACTGGAGTGCAGTGTCATAATTATCATTCACTGCAGCCTCAAGCTCCCTGGTTCGAGCCATCCTCCCACCTCAGCCACACAAGTAGCTAGGTCTATACCTGTGTGCCACCATGCCTGATTAATTCCAATTCTAGAGACAGTGTCTCACTATGTTGTGTACACTGGTCTCAAACTGCTGGGCCTAAGTGATCCTCCCACCTCAGTCTCCCAAAGGGCTGGGATTACAGGCAAGGGCCATTTCACCTGGCCTCAGAAATGCATTATTAACCCATTTTCCCAAGCATCCAATGGTGCCAGGTACTCAATACATTTTGGTCATTTTTCTCCCAACTGCTGTAGAACACCTTTACTGGAAATGAAGTTTCCACCTCTAGATTTTCAGAATTTCAGGCTGTACCGAACTCTCCAGGTGTTTGTTAGCTTCCTGGTCTTCTAGCTAATAAAATTTTTAGTGTTGTTAAACAGACTCCTCCAACTCATCCCTCCAGGCAGGGATTTCCTGACCAGTCATAGTCCTTGAAAGCTAGCGTGGAGAGATGAGGCAAGACAATGAGGCAAGACATTTTCTAGATGAGGAAACTGAGGTAGCTATGAAAAAAGGAAGCCTGTAGAAATTGCAGAGGTCCTGCATTTTGGATACAGTTTCTTGAGCTGAATTGGTAAAGCTTGAATGGGATCAGTCTAAAATTTCGTCTTGGATAAAGAAGGTCAAGGCATATGTCTTGTCAAACAAAATAAACTACCTTGACTTTTCAGAAACAGCAGAGATTTTATCGAGCACATAAGATACTTTTTAAGATCACTTCTAGGGAATATAAATATAAATGTTAATAAGTCAATATGTAGCCCAGAGGAATTCTTATGACATTTGATAAAATGATCCAGAAGGATATTATTTTTGAAATGGAGTCATTCAGTAAATGAAAATATTATTTTCATTCTAAAGGTGAGGTGGGGTTTTAACCTATCTTTCACATGCTAATAAAGATTTTGCGATATTGCTTTATACTGGCTTAAAGAAGAACACTGCATCAAAAAGCTTATGTTTTCAAAGATTATCTCATGTAATCACTTTTGGAAGACTTATTTGAGAGACATTATAACTATGTGGAAATCAATATGTATCAGCATGCATTATCCCAAAGAATTTTATAGAAAATAAACCTTCTTGTTTGTACAGTATTAGATGTGAGGCCCTAATAAACTGTGTTAACAGAGGTACTGCTAAAAAGTGGCTGCCTGAGAAGAATTATTTCTAATTTTTTATCCTACTCACCACTATACAACTGAGGATATTTCTGAGTTTCTTAAGGATGATGATAGTTGTTGCAGACAGGCTCCAGCATTCGTCATTGTGTAATTACCTCCCTTTGAGTTTAGGTCGCAGCGTTTGCAGTTTGCAGCTTTCTTCTAACAAATAGTATGTAGACAAACATGATAGGATGCCATTTTCATACTTAGGTTACATAAGATTATAACTTCCATCTTGCTAGCAGAGTCTATCCCTTGGTAGCTTTAATGATGTCAGCTGCCATGTTGTGAGCTGTTCCATGGAGATTCCCTTATGAAGAAGAACTGAAGCTTATAAACAGCCAACAGCTTGGATGCAACTGAGGTTCCAGTCCAAAGACCAAAAGGAACTGATTCTTGTCAGAAATCCCATAAGTGAGCTTGGAAATAAATTCTTCCCCTGTTGAGCCTCAGATGAAATCACACCCCTCACCAACATCTTAAATGTAGCATAATGAGAAATCCTGAAGCAGAGGAACAAGCTAACCTGTGCCCAGGCTTCTCACCCTCATCATCTCTGAGATAATTAGTCATTTTGAGCTGCTATGTTTGTAATAATGTTACATAGCAACAAATAAATAATACAATAAAAATAATAGCAGTGGCTACATTTGTCATTCAATGACTATCCATTGTGAATCAGAACTCATCTAAGTGATAATACAGCTAGACAAATTGACAGCTTGAGAGCTAGATGACAGATGCATAATAGTTGATAGGTAGATAAATAGATAATTGTTAAATTCTCAAAATCACTCTATGAGTTAGGGACTAATATTGTTCACATATAGATGAAAAATGTAAAAAAGAAATTTAAATTTTTATCTGAAGTTGCACAACTGCTTATATACAAAGTCCTTACTGAGTATCACTTTGCCATGCTATAGTAGTTGATATCCAGCATTAAAAGAATAAGTTGAAATAATTACAGAGTATGGTAGAAGAGAAGTAACAAATAAGCAAGTGATAACAAAGCCAAGAATTCTGTAAATTAGGTAAAATTATGACTATCAATTTTCCTGTGCAGAATCTAATATTTCTTCATATAGGTATCAAGCTTTATTATTGTAATCCAATTTCAGAATAACTTGCTTCGTGTTTCAAAAATTGTATGTATGAAAATAATGGAAATAAAATTAGTAAATCAGGCAGTGATTTTAAATACTGTGTATTTGGTATGATATTAGCTATTGACATTTTGTAGTTGCACTTTTATTCCAACAACTTCACTGCCCATTTCAAGTCTATATACTTCTAGTCTAACTTTTTACAATATTGTGGATAAAGACCTTTTCTTTGACCAAGCATGCGACATATTACGGAGAAAAAAGATGAGAACTTGAATATAGGCCAGTCAAAAATATAAAGACTGAAACATACAGGGAAAAAAGAATAGAAAATATACAGATTATCATAAAAGACATAAGGAAGTTGAAAAGAAAGTTTTAAAAATGGAAAAGAAGCAATTGTTACAGAAATTTTAGCAGATAATTATCCAAGCCTAAATGATTGCATTAAACTCCAGTTTCAAGAACATTCTACATGCAAGCAAGATAAATAACAGACATCGCAACTACACATATCTTAATAGTACCACTAAACACCAAAAACATGGAGAAAATCCTACAAAGGAGACAGGTAAACACATTACTATGAAAGGAGAAACAATAAAATTAATAATTATTTATCAAAAATGACAAAGCCAAGACAAAATGGAATTATATTCTTATACTGCCAAAAGAAAATAACCACCAACTTAGAATTCTATATCTAGTAAATACGTCCTTCGAAAAAAATCAAATAAGTACATATGCACACTAAAAATCTAAGAGATTCACTGGTAACAGACTCACATAAAAGAATAAAGGGAGCTTTTCAAGAAGAAAGAAAATTATCTCATTAGGATTTAAGAAAATAAAGAAGGGCCTGAAAAACAATGAGAAATGCATATAAATTTAAATAAATATTGAGCATTATAAACAAGAATAATAAACACTCATGTGGTATAAAATAGGGATTTCAAACATGAAAATATGAGCACACATATTGCAAAGGGGTAAACATGCAAAAAGAATTCACAGCAACATTGGAATAACAAAAAATGCAAAATAATCCAATCTTTAACATTGAAAGAATGGATAACTAAATTATGCTACAGTCACAATAGATAAGAGAAAATGAATAAACTACAGCTATACACAGCAGTTTAATAAATAAATCCTAAAAGCATAAAGTTGGCTGAAGAAAGTTGCAGATGACTATATGCAGTGTAATATCATTTTCACAAAGATAAGAAACAGAACCGCATACTGTTTAAGTAAGTTTACAAAAATTGTATTGAAAACAAACAGTAATGGAGAAATGAACATAAATATGGGAAAAAGTTACCACTATGGGGAGGCAAGGGCACAGGTTACATGAAAGAAATACAAAGATTGGAAATGCTCTAATTCTTAATTAGAGCATGGTGAGTTTACAAGCATTCATTTTATAATTAGGCTTTCTAAGGTGTGTAACTCTTACTTATATTCTTTGGTATGTACTAATTATCTTTTAGATGGTAAAGATAAATATTTCTAAAGAAAACAAGCAAATTTTGGGAAACATTTTAAAACTCTGATATGTAAACATGATGCTTCCCATTTCAAATGGCAATGCTTTGACGAAAAATAACACAATTTGAATCATTAGCTGGAAATCTTTGTGTAGCTTGTGTTCTCTCAAGATTAAAACAAGTGAGAGTTTCAATCAAAGACAACAAATAAATATAATGAAATGAAAATGTTTATTGTTTGAAGAATCTTAGTATTTTGTGGAAATTTCTAAATTTCTATGTTTTAAGTGTGAATTTGCATTAAAAATGCTTTATTTCACAGCTTCTATAGTATTAAAAAAAATGGTCCAAAAAGGCTAGTTTTCACTGAAAGCATTGCACCTTACTTACTATAGGGTTTTTTTTTAATATATACAGTTTTGATTCATAGACGTTGGATTCTCAGTATTTTTGAGAAAGAACTGGAAACACAAATTTTGAGAGTAAAAAAGAAAAGATGAAATGGCTTCAAAAGTGCATAAAAATTAAGATAAAATGAAATGAAAATTAAATGATAATAAACTAAATAAAAACAAACATAAATGTCAAACATTAAAACTAACATAAGAAGAAAAATTAAAATAATAATAATAATACTGAAAGTATCTATAGAAAAGAAGTTTGATCCCTTAAGAATATTACAGGAAGGGCCAGGCGTGGTAGCTCACATCATACCTGGTAAGTAATCCCAATACTTTGAGAGGCCAAGGCAGGAGGACCGCTTGAGCCCAGGAGTTCCACACCAGCCTGGGCAACTAACACAGCGAGATGCTGTGTCTACGAAACAATTAGCTGGGTATGGTGGCATGCACCTGTACTCTTGGCTTTGATCGAGGCTCAGACAGGAAGATTGCTTGAGCCCAGAAACTGGAGGCTGCAGTGAACTTTGATGGCACCACTGTATTACAACCTGGACAACAAAGTGAAACTAGGTCTTAATTAAAAAGAACCTTATGGAAAGTCATTAGGATTTTTTTTTTAATTTACTTTTAAGTTCTGGAATACATGTGCTGAATGTGCAGGTTTGTTACATAGGTATACATGTGCCATGGTAGTTTGTTGCACCCATCAACCCATCATCTAGGTTTTAAGCCCTGCATAGATTAGGTATTTGTCTTAATGCTCTCCTTCCTTTTGCCCCCACCCCCGACAGGCCCCGGTGTGTGATGTTCCCCTCCCTGTGTCCCTGTGTTCTCATTGTTCAACTCCCACTTATTAGCGAGAACATACATGGATTTTTAAATAAATAAGCTTACTTTTTTTCTGGTCCAAGCATTGCACTAAAGCCGTGGCTCTACTTGCTTTTAATGTGAACAAGCTTGTTATAAAGATACAGGCACCTATATTTCTCTGCAAAAAAAAATGTGGCTAATCTATTTCATCTTTTGATATTAAGGGAGATTTTTAAAATTAATATCATTATACCCTTTTGAACCTGGAGAAAGGAGATTTCTTTTTGAAACTAGCTTAATAATTATGCTAGATAACGTCAGCGTTTTGGCATGCAAGATCTGATATTAATCATATTCTGCTATAAATTCCAGCTCATAATGCCAAACATCGCTCAGAGGAAACTATGTATAGTGAAATACTTAGTAAATAATCTGGGAGCCAAGATGTTAGACAGGTCTTCACAAATGCAGTGCAAACTGTTTTATGTCTTTTACTGGAATTTGGCTTTGCATCTTCATCTTGTCTTATATGATCTGTCTTCTGTTTCTCCATCATCTCAGTATTGTACTTTTGGCTCTTTGCTCTATGTTCTATAATTTTTTTCTATAAATTTGTGTTTAAACTTCTTGTCAGGCATCAAATGTTTTCTCTCTAGGAGTTTCAGATACTTCATTTGAAATAAAATAGAGGCTAACATTTCCAAACAAATGTGTTTATTCTTCCGGTTCTCAAAGATGCTACTCTTTTGACTAAAACTGTATATTAGTTTGTTTTCATGCTGTTGATAAAGACAAACCCGAGACTGGGAAGTAAAAGAGGTTTAATTGGACTTACAGTTCCACATAGCTGGGGAGGCCTCAGAATCATGGCAGGAGGTGAAAGGCACTTCTTACATGGAGGCAGCAAGAGTAAATGAGGAAGAAGCAAAAGTGGAAAACCCTGATAAACCCTTGAAATCTTGTGAGACTTATTCACTATCACGAGAACAGCAGGGTAAAGACCGGCCCCCAGGATTCAACTACCTCACCCTGGGTCCCATCTCACAACATGTGGGATTCTGGGAGACATAATTTAAGTCGAGATTTTGATTGGTTCACAGTCAAATCATATCAAACTGTCAACATATGGATATTGAATCTCAGGTCTTTCTGCAAGAATGGAAATTGGAATTTACAGGCAGAGGATGCTTTGAAATGGGAAGGTGGGCTGCAGGCAGTGGTGGAGACAGGGGGTTGGTATTACCTGAAAAGGGTTTTTTACTGGTATTATTCAAATGACCGTTTGATATTGACTGTACTATAGTTTTCAAATGAGATATTCTAACTTATTTTTCTTTAAGCGATCAATAAAAGCTGAATTGGAAAGCACTTTCTGAGAACATGATTTGTCATCTGTACTAGAACCTATAGATTATTCTGGATGATTGATATTAGTAGCATTCTGAAATAGATCTACTTATCTGAAAAGTACCAACTCCAATGTCTGCCTGTCTCGCCCATTGTCTCTAGGCTACTCTCTTTGAAGCTCTTTGAATATGAATTTTTTTTGTTTACTTTAAGTTCTGGGGTACATGTGCAGATCTTGCAGGATTGTTACATAGGTATACACATGAGATGGTGGTTTGCTGCCTCCATACCCCCTTCACCTGCGTTAGGTATTTCTCCTAATGTTATCCCTCCCCAATCTCCCTACCCCCTGCTATCCCTCTTCTAGCCCCCCACCCCCCAGCAGACCCCAATGTGTGATGTTCCCCTCCCTGTGTCCTTGTGTTCCCATTCTTCAGCACACTTTTATGAGTGAGAACATGTGGTGTTTGGTTTTCTGTTCTTGTGTCAGTTTGCTGACAATGATGGTTTCCAGATTCTTCCATGGAAGGGACATGAACTCCTCCTGTTTTATGGCTACATAGTATTCCATGGTGTATATGTGCAATATTTTCTTTATCCAGTCTATCATTGATGGGCATTTGGATTAGTTCCAAGTCTTTGCTATTGTAAACAGTGCTGCAGTGAACACATGGGTGCATGTGTCTTTATAATAGAACAATTTATAATTCTTTGGTATATACCTAGTAATGGGATTGCTGGGTCAAATGGAATTTCTATTTCTAGATCCTTGAGGAATTGCCACACTGTCTTCCACAATGATTGAACTAATCAACACTCCCATCAACAGTGTAAAAGTTTCCTATTTCCCCACATCCTCTCCAGCACTTGTTGTCTCCAGATTTTTTAATGATCACCATTCTAACTGGCCTGAGATGGTATCTCAATGTAGTTTTGATTTGTATTTCTCTAATTACAAGTGTTGATGAGCATTTTTTTCATATTTTTTTTGCCACATAAATATCTTCTTTTGAAAAATGTCTGTTCATATCCTTCCCCCATTGCGTAATATTTTTTTTTCCTGTATATTTCTTTTAGTTCTTTGTTGACTCAGGATATTAGCCATTTGTCTGATGGATAGCTTGCAGGAATTTTTTCCCACTCTGTTTGTGGCTGGTTCACTCTAATCATTGTTTCTGTTGCTTTGCAGAAGCTCTTCAGTTTAATTAGATCCCATTTGTCTATTCTGGCTTTTGTTGCCATTGATTTTGGTGTTTCAGTCATGAAGTCCTTGCCTATGCCTATGTCCTGAGTGGTAGTGCCTAGTTTTTCTTCCATGGTTTTTATGGTGTTAGGTCTTATGTTTAAATCTTTAATCTATCTAGAATTAATTTTTGTATAAATTGTAAGGAATGGGTCCAGTTTTAGCTTTCTGCACTTGGCTAGACATTTTCCCCAACAACATTTTTTAAACAGGGAATACTTCCCCCATTGCCTGTTTTTGTCAGGTTTGTCAAAGATCAGATGGTTGTAGATATGTGGCATTACTTCCAAGGTCTCTGTTCTGTTCCATTGGTCTATATCTCTGTTTTGGTACCAGTAACATGCTGTTTTGATTACTGTTGCCTTGTAGTATAGTTTGAAGTCAGGTAGCTTGATGCCTCTAGCTTTGTTCTTTTTGCTTAGGGTTGTCTTGGCCATGAGGTCTCTCTTTTGGTTCCATATGAAGTTTAAGGTGTTTTTTTCCAGTTCTCTGAAGAAGGTCAATGGTAGCTTGATGGGGATAGAGTTGAATGTATAAGTTACTTTGGGCAGTATGGCCATTTTCATGATATTGATTCTTCCTAACCATGAGCATGGAATGTTTTTGATCTGTTTGTGTCCTCTCTTATTTCCTTGAGCAGTGATTTGTAGTTCTCCTTGAAGAGGTCCATCACGTCCTTTGTTAGTTGTATTCCTAGGTATTTTATTCTCTTTGTAGCAATTGTGAATGGGAGTTCGCTCATAATTTGGCTCTATGTTTGTCTCTTATTGGCGTATAGGAATGATTGTGATTTTTGCACATTGATTTTGTATCCTGAGACTTTGCTGAAGTTGCTTATCAACTTATGGAGATTTTGGGCTAAGACGATGGGGTCTTCTAAATATACGATCACGTCATCTGCAAACAGAGACAATTTTACTTCCTCTTTTCCTAATTGAATATGCTTTATTTCTTTTTCTTGCCTGATTTCTCTGGCTGGAACTTCCAATACTATGTTGAATAGGAATGGTGAGAGAGGGCACCCTTGTCTTGTGTCAGTATTCAAAGGGAATGCTTGCAGTGTTTGCCCATTCAATGTGATACTGGCTTTGAGTTTGTCATAAATGGCTTTCACTATTTTGAGATATGTTCAATCGATACCTAGTTTATTGAGAGTTTTTAGCATAAAGGGCTGTTCAAGCATATTTAGCCAAAAGAAGCCTAATAAGTGAAGGAAAAATAAAGTCCTTTACATACAAGCAATTGCTGAGAGATTTAGCCTCCATCAGGCCTGCCTTACAAGAGCTCCTGAAGGAAGCACAAAACATGGAAAGGAACAACCAGTACCAGCCTTTGCAAAAACATACCAAATGGTAAAGAGCATTGACACAATAAAGAAACTGCATCAACTAATGGGCAAAGCAATCAGCTAGTATCAAATTGGCAAGATCAAATTCACACACAACAATATTAACCTTAAATGTCAATGGGCTAAATGCCCCTATCAAAACACACAGACTGGCAAATTGGATAAAAAGTCAAGATCCATCTGGTGTGCTGTATTCCAGAGGCCCATCTCATGGGCAAAGGCACACATAGAGTCAAAATAAATTGATGGAGGGAGATTTACGAAGCAAATAGAGAGCAAAATAAAAGTAGGGGTTGCAATCCTAGTCTCTGATAAAATGGACATTAAACCAACAAAGATCAGAAGAGACAAATAAGGGTATTACATAATGGTAAAAGGTACAATGCAACAAGAAGAGCTAATTATCCCAAATGTATATGCACCAAATACAGGAGAACCCAGGATACATAAAGTAAGTTCTTAAAAACCTACAAAGAGACTTAGACTCCCACACAATAATAGTGGGAGATTTTAACACTCCACTGTCAATATTAGACAGATCAATGAGACAGAAAATTAACAAGGATATCCAGGACTTGAACTCAGATCTGGACCAAGTGGACCTAATAGACATCTATAGAACTCTCCACCCCAAATCCATAGAATATACATTCTTCTCAACACCACATCACACTTACTCTAAAATTGACCACATAATTGGAAGTAAATCACTCCTCAGCAAATGTAAAAGAATGGAAATCATAACAAACAGTCTCTCAGAACACAGAGCAATCAAATTGGAACTCAGGAAAAAGAATCTCACTCAAAATCTCACAACTACTTGGAAACTGAGCAACCAACTCCTGAATGACTACTGGAGAAATAATGAAATGAAGGCAGAAATAAATATGTTCTTTGAAACCAGTGAGAATGAAGACACAACATACCAGAATCTGGGACATATTTAAAACAGTGTCTAGAGTGAAATTTATTGCACTAAATGCCTACATGAGAAGCGAGGAAAGACGTAAAATTGACACACTATCGTCACAATTGAAAGACATAGAGGAGCAAGATCAAAGAAATTCAAAAGCTAGCAGAAGACAAGAAATAACTAAGATCACAGCAGAACTGAAGGTGATGGAGACACAAAAAAAACCTTCAAAAAATCAACAAATCCAGGAGCTGGTTTTTTGAAAAAATAAACAACATGGCTAGACCGCTACCCAGACTAATAAAAATAGAGAAGAATCAAATAGATGCAATAAAAATGATAAAGGGGATATCACCACCGATTCCACAGATATACAAACTACCATCAGAGATTACTACAAACACCTCTATGCATATGAATCAGTAAATCTAGAAGAAATGGATAAATTCCTGGACACTTACACCTTCCCAAGATTAAACCAGGAAGAACTTGAATCCCTGAATAGACCAATAACAAGGTCTGATGTTGAGGCAGCAATTAATAGGTTACCAGCCAAAAAAGGTCCAGGTCCAGAAGGGTTCACAACTGAATTCTACTAGATGTACAAAGAGGAGCTGGTACCATTCCTTCTGAAACTAGTCCAAACAATACAAAAAGAGGGAATATTCTCTAACTCATATTATGAGACCAACATCATCCTGATACCAAAACCTGGCAGAGACACAACTAGAAAAGAAATCTTCAGGCCAATATCCATGATGAACACTGATGCAAAAATCTTCAATAAAATACTGGAAAATGTAATTTTTTAAGATATATTAAAAATTCTTGGTTTTCAGATTGGTTACCTGGTGTAGAATTGTTTCCAAGGGAGTTCTTGCTATTTTTTGGATGCTGTCTGTCTGCATTCAAACATGCACCTCAGGTTTTATAGTCCTTCAGTTCTAGTAAGTGAATCGCTCTGTCTTTATATGGCCCCATTCAAACACCATTGGCAACCTTTGACTTTCGAGTTGTATATGCCAGGTTAATGGAGGCTGTTCTTTTACACTTGGGCATTGGATGTGGATTGGCTTGTGGTGCATTCCATATTGGCACTGTATGTATGGTTTTCTAATTATTTTTTATGTATTGCAGGATTCCTCTTCTGCCTACACCATTCTTACTTGTATTACCTGATAAGAGCCATTTGTTCTTCACAGTATCTTTTTATCTTGTATCAAGTGTACAAGTATCAGCTTGAGAAAGTTTTTTGGGTATGGTCAGCCCTGTCTTGATAGTTACCCATATTTGGGATAGTTACCCAAACGAAAGATAAATTTGTGTATATCGATAGGTGAATTTTTTTGGAGATTCTGATAAGCATTTGGAGTCCTTGGAACGAAAGAGAAGCTTGAGGAATTACTGCATTCTCTTGGTTCTGGTAAGAGTCAATTGCCTAAGTGACTGACTGTAAGCCCCAGGGGCGGCACAGCGACATTTTCCTGCCCTGGCTCTATGCTGTCTACCTGCTCCACTGCCACCTCTCCCTCCTGGTGTACTACTTCCCCTACTTCTATATCTCCAGAGGCTGTCAAATGGTTATATCTGTAGAGATTAAATTTGAAACAGTAAAATGTTTCAGAAAACAATGACTCTACTTAGCAATAATTGTCTGTTATTACTATTTTTCATAAAACTGTAATTTGAAAAGATTTTGTACCAATAGAGCAAAGGAGATGAGTATCTGATGGAGACAATATGAAAAGGTAAAGCTGATTGTAATAATGTAATCACATTTTAACTTTTTAAGTTTTTCTTCAGAAGGAACTGTTAACCCAAAACTGGAAAACACTGAATTACTCTTTGAGCTCAGTGAATTAAAGTCATTTCCCAATAAATTCAACATCAAGTAAAGGTACCTGGTGGGGGGGATCAACAGGATCCACAAGCTTTCAGAAAGTGGAGGAGAAGGATTCCACCTGATATGATGAATATCATGTCCTCCTTACATTTACTCTGACATGCAAATGGGTTGTTAAATCATTTTGCAGGATGGAGCCTTGCATATCCACAGAAACTTTCACTTGATAGCTAAATACAGCTTTTGGATTAATAATAGATACAAAGAAACATTTTAGAGATGTCTATTTCTCAACTTTCTAACCATCACCAGTAAGTGGAAGCAATCTTCACCTCCTTAGCTTGCCACTGATTTCCATGATTCTGCTTCTTTGTTGAAAGAAATCTTGCAGTAAGCATGTTAAACATGT
Source organism: Cebus imitator (assembly GCF_001604975.1). Lineage (NCBI taxonomy): Eukaryota > Metazoa > Chordata > Mammalia > Primates > Cebidae > Cebus > Cebus imitator. The sequence goes on along the minus strand of NW_016107807.1, from coordinate 1,392,780 downwards.
ACAATTTAGGCATAAAATGTACACAGATAACTGGGAATCCATTTCCAATCAGTTTCACTTCTAAATTCTTAAGGCTTAATTCTCCTTCTTTGCCTGCCTTCACATTCCCATTTCATATTCTTTTCAGATTTCCCTACATTAACTGATGGTATCATCTTCCATCTAGACACACAGTTAGAAAACCTGGTGATACGGTTTGGATTTGCATCTGCACCCAAATTTCATGTCGAATTGTCATCCCAATTGTTAGAGGAAGGGCCTGCTGAGAGGTGACTGGTTCGTGGGGGCAGAGCATTAAAATGTAATAATTACCCTGCTGTTTTTTGGACTTGTATAGGGCCTATAGCCTTTTTCTTTTGGCCAATTTCTCTCTTTTGGAATGGGTGTAGACCCAATGTCTATACCCCCTACCCCATTGTATCTTAGAGTTAACTAACTTGCTTTTGATTTTACAGGCTCATAGGTAGAAGCAACTTGCCTTGTTTCAGATGAGACTTTGGCGTATGGAATTTTGAGTTAATGCTGAAATGAGTTAAGACTTGGAAGACTGTTGAGAAAGGAGGATTGCATTTTGTAACGTGAGAAGGAAGTGAGATTTGGGACAGGCTGGGGCGGAATGGTATGGTTTGCATTTGTGTCCCTGCCCAAGTCTTATGTCGAATTATAATCCCCGGTGTTGACAGAGGTGGGAGGTGATTGGATCATGGGGATGGAATTCCCCCTTGCTATTCTCATGATAGTAAGTTCTCACGAGATCTGGTTGTTTGAAAGTGTGTAGGACCTTCCTCTTTACTCACTTCCTCCTTCTGTGGTCATGTAAGACATACCTGCTTCCCCTTCCCCATCTTCCATGATTATGTTTCCTACGGCCTCCCCAGCCATGTATAGCCTATGAAACTAAGTCAATTAAACCCTTTTTGCTTATCAGTTATCCAGTCTCAGGAAGTTCTTTATAGCAATGCAAGAACAAATTAATACACCTGATCATCCTTATCCCCTGAAACATGCTTCTCATTAATTTTCCTTGAAAGCATCTAGTCAGCCACCAATTTTTCTACTCATCCAATAAATAGTTAATGTGCACCTATTACATTCTGGTGTTCTTGATGCTTAGGTAAGCTGCAATGAACAAAACAGAAACAAATAAATAAAAATCTCTCCTTTCATGATTACTAGATTTTTGTCAAGTTTCTGAAATGCTCAACATCACTAATCTTTAGAGAAATGCACATCAAAACCACAATAAGATATCATCTCACACCAGTCAGAATGGCTATCACTGAAATGTAAAAAAAACAAACAAACAAACAACAGATGTTGCCAAGGTTGTAGAGAAAAGGAAACACTTATACACTAATGGTGGGAGTGTAAATTAGTTCAGCCATTATAGAAAGCAGTATGTCAACTTTTCAAATAAATTAAAACAGTATTACCATTTGACCCAGCAATCCTATTATTGGATTGGATACAAAGGAATATAAATTGTTTTACCAAAAATACACAGGCACATATGTGTTCACTGCAGTATTATTCACAATAGCAAAGACATGGAATCAACATGAATGTCCATCAATGGTAGACTGCATAAAGAAAACGTGGTACATATTCACCGTGAAATATTACGTAGCCATAGCAAAGAACAAGACCGTGTCCTTTACAGCAACATGGATGGACCTGGAGGTCATAATCCAAAGCAAGCTAATGCAGGAACAGAAAACCAAATACCACTTTTTCTCACTTATACGTAGCAGCTAAACAACAAGAACACATGGACAGAAAAGAGGAACAACAGACACGGGGGCTTAACTGAGGTGGAAAGTGGGAGGAGGGAGAATATCAGAAAGAAACACCTATCTGGTACCATGCTTATTACCTGAGTGCCAAAATAAGCTGTACACCAAATCCCCATGACACACAATTTACCTATGGAACAATCCTGCACATGTACCCCTGAACCTAAAATAAAAGTTAAAGAACAGTTTCTGCATAACATCTCGAATTCACCTTGTCCTCCCCACCTCACCGCCATTGTCCTAAAATAGGCTAAGAATATCTTAGCTCTGCTGTCCTCCCAACTGGATTGCTTGCTCCAGGCTTTTACTTTGTTAAATCATCTTCTAAATTGCCAAGAATAATTCCCGTCATCTTTGCTTTTAAAACGAGTGATGATCTAATTACTTAAAGACATAAAATAAAAATTCTTTGGTGTGCCATATAACTCTTCTTATTTAGTCCCTAACTTATCATAAAGCCTGTGGCATATATTTAAAAGCTACATTGATTTATTTGCTTTTCTCTGAATATGCCCCCAAGCATTTTTGTGTTTCCGTCTTTCACTTGATATTTCTTCTGATCCCCAATATTCTTGCTTATCTTTGCTTACATTGCTCCTTTATTTATCAGACTATCATTCTGTTTAAAACGGTGCTCTAGACACACACTCCAGGACTCTCACTCCATTATCCTGTTTTACTTTTCTTCAGACCATACATTACTACCTGAAATTATATTACATGTATGTATTTGTTTAATGTAAATCACCTCCACTAGAATATGAACTTAATCAGAATTTGGATTCTGTCAGTCTTTGGTTTTCTCTCCAGTGGCTTGAACAGTAGTTCCTGGCGTACATAGTAACTACTCAGGACATATTTGTTGAGCAAATGAATATATCAATGCTGTCTACTTTTAAATCCCAGGTGTAATGGATTCAGTTTGCTAAATTTCGATTCAATATTAGAACCCTAGCTCAAATATCACTGTATATATAAGACATGCCTCTAGTCAGAATTAATATTTTCTTTCATTATAACCCCAGAACATGTTATACACCCTGTATGAACATATCCGCACACGGCATCACTCCACTAGTCTAGTGGAGGAGACAAACTCACGTTTGTCTACACCACAGCAACTACATTCTGTTCAAATTTCTATGACCCTTCCTTTTAGTTCCTAGCATCTCCCTCTAGAAGTAGCAAATACACAGCAGAAGGCACTCTCCGAATGTTTGTCGAAAGAATGAATAATCGTAATAAGCTCTATAGGTTCCAACCATACTGACCTCTATTTCATCTCTAAAATGTGTTTCTCATTTTTGCCTTGAAGCCTTTAGGTATGCAGGCCCCACTCTGACAATATTCTCCTTTCCCAATCTGCTTCTTATGCCTCCATGCAAATTTTTCTTCCTATCAAGCCCCTAGGCATCTTATTAGTGTCAGCTTAACTACCCTTAACAAAGCCTCTATTAGTCAGGGACACAGCAAATTAGGATAAAAAAGGGCTTAACTGTGAAACTCGTTGCGAAGATGTGGGCACATTTTAGAAAAACTGCAAGAGATACTGAAGTATTTTAGGGCTAGTAACACCCCTAGGCCAGGAGATAAGAAGGAGGGAGAATCCTGGAGAAAGTGTGGGACAGAGATACATAGTGGCTGATGGTCAAGGGAAAAAAGCAGCCTAAGGCAGCCATTCAGGGGGAAAAAAACAGAGGGAATAAATATATCTTTATTTTTTCCTTTCTTCCTGTAATCTGCTAGAGTACCTCCATTGACCAAACTATTCCAAAAGTCATAAAAAAAATGAATATCTTATATGCCAGCTTCCTATAACAGAGGACAGACCTTCACTGATAACCCAGGGTAAGTCCATTTTCCACATTAAACACTCTTGTAGTAATCTGCATTTATTATTATTTATTTAGAGAACTAAACCTAAAACTGCTTCCTTTGTTACAATCCCCTACCTTGGATATTAAATTTTTAAAGAGAATATATTATGATCTCTATATGTTTTATAACATGCTTCCCAACGTGTAGTTCACAAGTACAAGTTTCTGAAAATACTCACATTACTTTTGGTATACATATGCCATTGGTCAATGAGTCTTCCACAGCAATGTAGAGCATGCTAACAATGTAAATGACTTGGAAAGCAGTATTTCCACTAATATTTGAAAACACAGACTTGTGTGTATTATGCTCATGCTTCTGGTTCATGCATCTGTGTGTCTCTGTGCATTGATTATAATGAACCCAATTCTTCAAGTGACTTCATAATGCTTTTAGTTCTATTATTCAGAATTTTACAGGCTTATGAAATAATTTCTCCCACATACTCAGATTTATTTTCTCAAATTGTTTACAATAATCTATAGTAACACTTCAATCTGATTTCCTGAGAATACAATAAAATGAAATGTAAATCCTGAAAGTTGGTTGAAAATGCCCTCATTTTAAATCAGCATATACAGTGTGATTAATTTAGCATTTATCTTTTTTAAAAATTATTTCAAAGAAAATTCTGTATCTACCTTTATTCCTTCCTGAAATCCCCTTTTACTTAACGTGGTAGTCCTTGCTACTTCCAAAGTAGTATTGTAACTTATTTTCTGCCTGATTCAATCAGAAAAGTTGTCTAATGTCAATATCTCCCAGAAACCTGAGGTAGTAACTGTTCTGTTGTTGGCTGATTGATAACCTCAACAATGGTAGTCATATAACTTTTTTTGAATAGTCTTGTTTTCTACTTAGAATGAAGAATGCTAAATATAAATAAATTTCAAAGCACTAATTAGTGTTCTGAAAATATGATCCTGCTAAGTAAAATGCCATTAAAACTGAAATTTTCACTATCAGGCCATAATGGTACACATATTAATGGGCTTGCCTGCTCATTATCAGATGGCCCAGATTGAGAAGTTTTAATCAACTGCTGGCACTCACTGGGCTGTCCGGCAACGCCCAGCAAGCCTGGGGCCAGTTGGGGTGTTTGCTGGATCAATGTAGTAATAATGTGTTCTCTCACTGTTTCTAGCAGCCAAGATTGCACTTGGGAAAAGGTGAATATTCTAAATGGCGACTCAACTTGGTGAGCAAAACCTTTGAATACAATTTAACCTGTTTTGCCCCTTTGGATTACAGGACCTTAATATCACCATATTTATCTATACTATAGTTCATTTTTTAGGTTTTCATCCATTTTCAAAAAATAAATGTTTTCATGCTCTCTCTTATTATTGAAGCTTTTGATTTGAGATTACATCTTTACCAGCCTAGCGTCAATTTAAAAAGAAAAAATTTATCCAAATAATTTTGGACGGTTGTTGTACGTTTTAAATTAATGTTTGGACGGTTGTTGTACGTTTTAAATTAATGTTAAGCTGATGTTTTCATCCACTGAACTGACACGTTATGTTGGTGGTGTTTTAGACACAGATTCAATGTATATGAATGCTATATGAGCACCCTCAAAGGATGAAGATGTCTATGACTTTGTCATAAGCTGAAAAACAAAATTCTGATGAGGATTACCACAAAAGTACAATTATAGAATATTATTCTTTGGTTCCTAGTTTAACTCGGTAGGTAAATATTATAATGCAAGTTTTTTTCTCCTTTCGTTACTCTCACAAAGACAGAGGCTGAAAGAATTTCAGTTCATTTCACCCAACCTCTTTCTTTAACAGCAACCAAAAAGTAAGGTACAGAAAAGAGAAGCATACTAAGGTATAGCATTTCAGATCTCAGGATATCCTATTCCTGTCCAAGTGTTCTTTCCACTGTACCAATGTCCATGTTTAGGATGTGGATGAAATTATATAACCTAGCAGATAAAGATTAAAGAGACAGTCATAGAAGTAGGATGAGAAGCTTAGAGTTATATTTGGATTACAGTGTTCAATATAGAAGGAAGTCATTTTAGTTGATCACTCCATCTCTTTGACCTGCATCTCAAGGCCACATTGCTTTAAATGAAACATTCATTTTGATATGCACTAGCCTGTTTACGTAGATCCATGAGTAATGAGTCTTATTAATACTGACTCCCTCACAAGTGCTACTTGTGGGGGCATCATAAAGAATCAAAAATCATTAGATCCATCAAATATTTATGTCATATTCAATCCTGCCAGCATCACAAGGGCATGGCCATAATTATCCAGAGGTAAACTGGATTTATGGAAAATTATGCCTCAATATGTCTTTAAAGAATGCAATTTTTATACAACTCAGTTCTTAATGATAAAATTCTCTTTGGGGGAAATCTCAAACATAATTTCACTACTAGCAATTTCCATAAACTAAACAAATTAAAAGTAAATTGCTTAGGAATCACTGGAAAGATTAAGAATAGAACAGTGGCAAGAATGAATTAATCAATTTTGACTTCCATAATTTACGACTAGATAAAATGACAGTTGTTAGCTTCCAGTTTGAAACTGAACAAGATATCATAAGAGAAAAAGTAACATCCATGGAAAAGCTCATTGAGGCTAAGCTTCATATAAAATATGGAATTAAATATTTTATAAATGAATAGAAATATATTCATATGATCATGTAATTATTGACGTCTTTTATCATTCCCACTTTATTTCCAGAGTTACCATTTATACTACAGGAGGACAGCATACTAAAGCAGAAGGAGCCTAACTATTCAATTCTGACAGACCTGGCTTTGAATCTTGACTTAATTACTGATATGGTTTAGATATTTGTGTCTGCCAAAATCTCACATTAAATTGTATTCTCCACTTTTGGAGGTAGGGCCTAGTAGAGTGTGTTTGGTTAAGGAGAGCTGATCCCTCATGGCTTGGTGCTGTCCTCCAAATAGCAAGTGTGTTCTTGTGAGAACTGGTTGTTTAAGAGTGTGTAGCACTTCCCCTCACCTTGCTCTCGTTCTGGCCATGTGATGTGCTGCTTTCCCCTTCATCTTCTCCTATGATTGAAAGCTTCCTGAGGCCTCCCCAGAAGCCAGGAGGATGCTGGCATCATGATTCCTATACAGCCTGTTGAACCATTAAATGTCTTTCTTTTTTATAAATTACCCAGTCTCAGGTATTTCTTTATAACAATGCAAGAATGGCCTAATACATAAAATTGGTAGCTAGGAGTGTGTTATATGTAAATTTTCAGTGCTGCAAAAGAAATAGCACTCAAATATAAATTTTCTCAGTGAGGCAATTTAGTTCTATAGAAGGATGCATCTTATGGATGAAGCAATTGTGAGCACACACCCGAATAAGGGAGAAGGGGTTCTTATCCCTGACTCAGCCCCTACTGCTATGTCATTCCCCTATTGGCTAGAGCTGGACCGCATAGTCTAAGCTAATTCCGATTGGCTGTTCTAAAAAGAGCAGGGGTACCAGCCTGAGTGGCAGGGTTAGTAGTTTGGTGGGAAGAATGGTTACAGAATAGGTGACCCAGAATGACTCAGGTCAGAGCAGGTGACCAGGGTCGACTCAGGACGGAGCAGGTGATAGAGGCTAGGAGGGGGTTGTTTACTGAAACTAGGGGCAAGGAGATGAAGAGAACGAGAAGGTTAAACTTTAAAATGAAGAACAAAGAATACGGGAGCTGAACATACTGATACATTGGTTCTTTGGAGAGGATCTCAGAACTCATTTTGCAAGTTACAAGCTAAAACCTTTAAAGAAGAATTTATTGTACCCTACAAGTGGAGCATTGCCATAAAGATTCCTGAGAATGTGGAAACCACTTTGGAAATGGGTAATAGGCAGAGGTTAGAAGAGTGTGGAGGGCACAGAATAAGATGGGAAGATGAGAAAAAGTTTGGAACTTCTTAGAAAGTTCTTGAATGGTTGTAACCAAAATTCTGATAGTGATATGGACAGTGAAATCTAGGCTGAGGAGGTCTCGGATGGAAATGAGGAGTTTATTTTGAACTGGAGCAAAGATTGTGCATTGCTCCTTAGCAAAGAAATTTGCTGCATTAGCCCCCTGCCCTGGGGATCTGTGGAAGTTTGAACTTCAGAACGATGATTTAGGGTATCTGACAGAATGCAATTCTAAACAGCAAAACATTCAAGATTTGACCTCACTACTTTTAACAATCTATGCTCAGATGCAGGACCAACTAAATGACTTAAAGTTGGAATTTAAATTTAAAAGGGAAGCAGAAAATAAAAGTTTGGAAAATTTGCAGCCTACCTATGTGGCAAAGAAACAAAAAGCTTTTTCAGGAGAGGAATTGAAGCAGGCTGTGGAACAACCACTTGCAAGATATATTTGCATAACTAACAAAGAACCAACTGCTAATATCCAAGAAAATGGAAACAAGCCATTGAAGGCATTTCAAAGACCTTTGTGGCAGCCCATCCCATCATAAGCCCAGAGGCCTAGGAGTTAAAGATGGTTTTATTGGTCAGGGTCCACTGCCCTGCACAGCCTCAAGAAACTACTCCTCACTTTTTGACCATTCCAGCTCTAGCCATGGCTCAAAGAATCCCAGTCAGAGTTCAGGCTGCCACTCTATAGAATACAAGCCATAAGCCTTGACTGCTTCCACATGCTGTTAAAGGCTGCAGGGTTACAGAGTGCAAGAATGAAGGAGGCTTGGCAGCCTTTGCCTAGATTTCTCATATATCTCATACAGAGCATGTACGAGAAAACCTGAGTGCCTAGGCAGAAGCCTGCTGCAGGGGCAGGACACTCACAGAGGATCTCTACCGGAGTACTGACAAGGGGAAATGTGGGGTTACAGCCCCCACGCAGTCTCCAATGGGGAACTGCTCAGTGGAGCTGCAAGAAGAAGGCCACCATCCTCCAGACCCCAGAAAGATAGATCCACTGACAGTTTACACTCTGCACCTGGAAAAGCTGTAGGCACTTAACCACAACCGATGAGAGCAGCCAAGGGGGCTGAACCCTGAAAAGCCACAGAGGCAGAACTGCCCAAGGTCTTGGAAGCCCACTCTTCACAGCAGTGTGCCTTGGATGTTGGATAGAGAGTAAAAGGAGATTATATTGGAGCTTTGAGATTTAATGACTGCCTTGCTTGGTTTCAAACTCACATGGGCCCTGTACCCTTTTTTGTTGTTGGTGTTTTGACCAATTTCTCCCTTTTGGAATGAGACTATTTATCCAATACCTGTACCTATATTTTATCTTGGAAGTAAATACCTTGTTTTTACTTTTCAACCATATACATGGAAGGGACTTGCCTCATTTCAGATGAGACTTTGGACTCTGGATTTGTGAGTTAATCCTGGAATGAATTAAGCTATTGAGGGACTCTTGGGAAGGCATGATTGTATTTTGCAATGTGAGAAGGACATGAGATTCTTGAGGGGCCAGAGGTGGAATAATATAGTTTGGATATTTGTCCCTATCCAAATCTCACATTGGACTGTAATCTAATGTTGGAGGTGGGACCTTGTGGGAGGTGTTTGGTCATGGGCATTGATCCCTCATTGCTTGGTTCTGTCGTCATGATAGAGAGTCAGTTCTCATGAGGTCTGGTTCTTTAAGAATGTGTGGTACCTCCTCACTCCCCCTGCTCCCATTCTGTTCCTGTAACCTGCTGGCTTCCCCTTCACCTTCTCTCATGATTAAAAGCTTCCTGAGGCCTCCTTAGAAGCCAGGATGATGCCAACAGCATGCTTTCTGTTCCGTCTACAGAACCATGAGTCAATTAAACCTCCCTTCTTTATAAATTACCCAGTCTCAGGTATTTCTTTCTAGTAACGCAAAAAGGAACAAATACAACCCCATATTATAAAATGAATTAACTTCCCTTAAGCAAAAATTCCTCATGTGTAAGATAAGAATATTCACCTTACCACACAGATAGCATTTGTACATTCAATCGTTCAATACACGGGAACTTAATTATGTTTACAGGCCACCATAAAGTCACGCCAGCCTCACCTCACTCACTAAAATTTTAAAAAAAGATATTGGAAATGTTATATATGTAACATACAGATTAGATATTTTTAGTAATTTGGTATTTACATATAGTTGCCAATAAGAGTATTTTATTACTTTATACAAGAGATCCTCTGCCTTTCAGGAGTCTATAGACAATGATTTATTAGCAGCAGCCATTCTCAAAGTGAGAATCTTTAACATCCTTTCAGGGGGTCCATGGAGTCAAAACTATGTTTTTGATCATAATAAAGCACTATTTGTCCTTTCCGATGTGTGAAGCAATGGCGATGTAAAGTTAGAGTTGGACAAACTGCTGAATCTCAGCATGAATTAAAGCAGTTACATAAACAACAAAAATCAGTTTCACTTATGAATATTCTTGAAGAAGAAGGGAAATTATTTATGTAATTAATCTTGACCATGAGGACCTAACTTTATAATATTTTGTGTAACACATGAAGAGTACACATAAAGCACTTCTGCATATGGAAGTAGGATAGTCAATACTTACCTGGCAGAAGAAGCAGGATGGTTTTCTAAGGAAAAGGCACTTGTGTGACTGTTTTCGTTGTAAGCTGAATTCGCCATTTTCGTCATGGCACACAAAATTTACTTCATAGCAACTGTCAAGCAAACTATATCTTTGTCAGATTTGGCTGTTTGGCAAATAGTTCCTGGAAAGTGACTAAAATGAGCCTGTGACTTCAAGGACAACAATGACCAACGATAAAATTCAAGGTCTTTGGCAAAAAGCAATATTTTGAAAAAATTATATCTACCACAGTAAGCTTGAAAGCCTCCAAAACTTAAACTCTCTTCTGATGATATTAGTAATATTAAATAATATAATCATGTAGGTATTATTTAGGTATTTACCCAAGGGAAGCAAAAACACAGATCCATAGAATGTAAATAGGAACTTTATCCATAATCACCAAAAACTGCCAGCAACTCAAATGCCCATCAAATGGTAATGGTCTAAATAAATTTTGATACACCAATGCAATGGAATCCTCATAAATGAAAAGAAACTTGTAGTATGGGGTCAGTTGGGGGGAAATAGGGGAGGGACGGTGGGGGGTGGGGAGCTGGGGGGGGATAGCAGGGGGAGAAATGCCAGATGTAGGTGACGGGGAGGAAGGCAGCAAATCACACTGCCAGGTGTGTTCCTATGCAACAATTTTGCATGTTCTTCACATGTACCCCAAAACCTAAAATACAATAAAATAAATGGGGGGAAAAAAAAAAAAAAAAAAAAAAAAAAAAAAAAAACCCCCAAAAATAAACAATAAAAAAAAAAAAAAAAGGGGAAAAAAAAAAAAAAAAAAAAAAAAAAAAAGGGGGAAAAAAAAAAAAAAAAAAAAAAAAAAAAAAAAAATTGCCTCCTAAATATGACCATGTTCGAATTCCGAGAACCGGTGAGTATATTACTTGCCAACATAATGGTAACTTGCACACAGGAATAAGGTTGAGGACCATGAGATTGTGAAGTTATCCATGATTACTCAGGTGGGCCAATCTAACCTAATAAATTAGTAAACGTAGAGAGTGTTTCCTGATTATAATCAGAGAGAACAGTATAATCTAAGAACGTTCAGAAAATGTGATGTTGCTGGCATTGAAGATAGATGAACAGGACAACGATTCAAAGATTGGAGGCAGTTTCTAGAAGCTGGCAAAGTCATGGAAACAGATTCTCCCCTGGAGCATCTAGAAAGAAGCATAACCTTGGTGACAGCTAGCCCAGTAAGACCTGTGTCAGATTCTTCCTACAGGTCTTTAAGATAACAAATGTATGTCTTACACAACAATATAGATGGATATTAAATGTATTGTGGTGACAAAAGCCAATGTGTGATTCCATTTACGTGACATTCTGAAAAAGAAAAATTATAAAGATTGGCTATTTGTATATATTCTCTGGAAAATGTCTAATCAAATCATTCACCCATATAATAATTAGATTCTTTGTCTTTTTATGATTGAGTTGTACAATTCTTTATACAGTCCATATTCAAGTCCCATATCGGATATAAGATTTACAAAAATTTTGTCCTATTCTTTAGGTGGAGTTTTTGAAGGCTCAGTGGTGATAAAGTTATTTCTTAATAAAAATAATGCACCTTATCAATCAATTTTTAAAACAAATTCATAAAATAATTTTCAGATATTGAATTTCTAATTGTTAATATATTCAGGTGGTAGGCAAAGATAAAAGACAAGTATTAGAAATAAAAACTCTTAGAATATTCTAATTTCTACAATAAGAAATTTTAAAATAGTAATATAATGTTTCTTAGACAATATTTGTTACTTTTAATCTCAAATTTATTGTTTAATATTTGACATAATTTAATGCCTAAAAATACTCTGGATAAATTATTTATATTATTTATAGAGTATAATTCTCTAGAGAGACATCTTTTCCCACCGCAGTTGTCAATTAGCACTGAAAAGATCACTTGATACTTTTAATCACAATTGACTAATTACAAAATTAACAATTTTTTTGTTAACGTGGTTGGCATAAAGACTAATAAAGGAAATAATCTGATACGTGCTTACTGTGCAATTTTACCTCTTAGTAATAGTAACTCAATATTTTCATATATATTCTATTCATTTGGATTACCTGCTTCTGTGTGTGTCATTTAACAAAGATATGTATGCAATGTCAAGCTTTTTTTCCTTTTTAATATTTTCTTCCATATCACCTATTTCTTTTTCCCTTCTTTTCTTTTTTATTTATTTTTTTCTTTTTTTGAGACAGGATCTCATTCTGGCACCCAGGCTGGAGTGTGCCATGACACAATCTTGGCTCACTACAGCCTCAACCTCTCTGGGCTCAGGTGATCCTCCCACCTCAGCTCCCCGAGTAGCCGAAACTGCAGGCACGTGCCACCATGCCTGACTACTATTTGTGTTTCTTGTGGAGTCTTCTTTCTTTTAAAAAGCAGTTCAATGATTTGGGTGTTTGTTGGTATAATACAGAGAACATAACAGGAAAAATACAAAATGGCACTTAACATCAATGATGGTATTTATCTTACTATGGTTATAGCTAAGTTTATTATTCATGTATTATTCACTTTTCTTTAGAACCTAAATCAAAGACATTAACTTGAACTTGAGCTATATACACAACAGTATGCAACATACTTTTCACAAGTTACATTGTTTTAAAAGATTGGAAATTGAATAGTAAAGTTGATTTGCATTTTGTCTTGATATAACAAGAAGAGAAAAAACTTTCAGTTAAGAAGGGTTAAGAAGTTTATAAGAAAGGTTATACTGATAATAAATCTTTTGAAGTTAAAACTATCTTCCCCTCCCTTTGTATTTAGTATAGGGGACAATAATGTCCTGAGAGGATTCATAATGAAAAAAAATGTCAAGCACAGCTTTAAGACATTACTTTGGAATGAACTAATGAGAAAACACATGGGAAAGTAAGACTTTATCTTGTTTTCAAATAAATGAACTTAATTTTTCTTTATATAAAAAATGCTTTAAATCAGTTTATTATCAATATATATAAACCATTAATTTTTTTGCTGCTTTCAGGTAAAGTCCAGCATTTCTTTACATACAGGCAACGAGAAGGAATCTCTAGAAATAATCTAATCTTAAATTGTAGTATTATACATTTAAGTTCTTAGCCTAATCCCTCTCAGTAACAACACAATATTCCTGCATATGCTTGGTCATCTTTAATAGAAGTTGGTTTAAAAACTTGAGAGGTTTCAGGTACAGTCAGGCATGCATTATTTAGCACCTTGTTTACTAGCAAAAATCAGCATTCCAACTTGCCTTGGGTGCATAAGTGCTAACTTTTTATAAAGTTCTTCTCTAGTTACAGAAATCCTTTCTCTCTGTGTCTGTGCCATCCATGATGACTATTAAGTGTCCAGGAAAAATGAAGACATTCTTGGACACTATTAGCTCACATTAGGAAATGTGTATTACTAAACCACTGTTTCTTCAACATTACTTCTTGTTGTGGGGAATGGATGTGAATGTTCATTCATAAAAAGCTGGTAAAGACTGGTAGGTTATCTCGAATTATCCAGTCCAACAATGATAACTTTGTGTTGAGATTAACTGAAAAGTCTTCATATTCTGAAGATAATTCCCATTCTTGGACAGTAGAACCCCTTCTAGCCATATGGGCTGCATGGCATCTCACAACTCTGCTGCACCTCCCACACTTGCTGCCAGTCAACTTCTTACAACCTCAGGGGAGACTGACGCCCAAGCTACCCTGTCCCCAAGGCCCCTCCACTGCCAAGAGCCATTTGCCTAATTTTCCAACGTTGTCATTGTGTGTCTGCCACAAGCCTTATGGACCACTGTTCTCTTTTAGCTTTTCTCTGGGAAGGAAGGCTGCGTTTGCACTTTGTTTTTTTACATTCCTGGTTGGTGTCCTTTGAAGCACAAAAGTTTTTTTTTTTTTTTTTTTTTTTCTGAGACGGAGTTTCGCTCTTGTTACCCAGGCTGGAGTGCAATGGCGCTATCTCGGCTCACCGCAACCTCCGCCTCCTGGGTTCAGGCAATTCTCCTGCCTCAACCTCCTGAGTAGCTGGGATTACAGGCACGCGCCACCATGCCCAGGTAATTTTTTGTATTTTTAGTAGAGACGGGGTTTCACCATGTTGACCAGGATGGTCTCGATCTCTTGACCTCGTGATCCACCCGCCTCGGCCTCCCAAAGTGCTGGGATTACAGGCTTGAGCCACCGCGCCCGGCCTTGAAGCACAAAAGTTTTAAACGTTGATAAACTGTAGTCATTTTCTCTTTATTTGTTTGCACTTTGGGGGTCATGTCTAAAAAACCTTAGCCAATACAAGGTCACAGATACTTACTTCTATGTCGTCTTCTAAGAATTTTACTACTGTAGATTTACATTTTGATTCCTGATCTATTTCGAGTCAATTTTTGTACATGGTATGTGGTAGGGTCCCAACTTCATTCTTTGCATATGGATATCCACTTGTCCCGACACCATTTGTTGAAGAAAGTATCATTTTTCCATTAAATTGTCTTTGCTCCCTTGTCAAAAATCAATTAACCATAGGCATATGGGTGGATTTCCGTCATCTCAACTGCATCTCACTGATCTATACGTGTTTCCTTATGCCAGTACTTCACTGTTTTGATTAACGTACGTAAGACTTTCTAGTAGGTTTTATATCAGTACCAGTTCTCCAACTTTAAGTTTCATTTTCAAATTTATTTTGGCAATTTGGGGTTCATTAACATATCACATAACTTAAGGATCAATTTGTCAATTTCTGAAAAATAAGCAGTTGGGTTTAAATAAAGATTGATTTGTATCTGTAGATAAATATGAGGTGTATTGCCATTTTATTAATATTGTCTGAATCTATACATATATATATTCCCATTCTTGGACATTAGAACATATATATATTCCAGAATTTATCAGTGAAGCCATTAGAACCAGGACTTTTTTTTTTGAGAAATCTTAAATTACTATTTCAAGATTTTTATTTCGTAAGTATATTTACATTTATCCTTTCTTTTCTAATAAATTAGTTTTGGTAGTTTGATTCTTTTGATAAATTCATCTATTTTATCTAACTGATCTAAGTTCTTGGTCTATGATTTATCCTAGCATTTCCTTAAAAATCTTTTAATTGCTGAATATAGTATTAATGCCCTATTTTCACTTCTGACTTTAGTAACCTTAGTGTTCTCTGTTTTTCCCTTGGTCAGCCTCATTAAACTTTTCTCATTTTCATGAATCTTTTCATAGAAGCAACTTTTGGATTTAGTTGGTTTTCTCTGTTGTATTTCTAATCCCTATTTCATGAATTTCCACTCTAATATTTATTATTTCTCTCTGTTTGCTTTGGATTTAATTTGTTCTAATTTTTCTAGTGACTTGAGATGGGATGTTAGACTGTTGATTTGAGATAATTCTTCTTCTTTAATGTAAGTATTTACAGCTATCTATGTCCTTCCAAATACTGTTTTGAAATCCCATAAATGTTAGCATGTGGTGTCCTTAATTTATTTTATTGCAAAGATTTTTCTAGTTTTGATTGTAGTTATTTATTGTTTGACTTATTGGGTTTTCAGATGTGTATTATTTTCCACATTTTTTGTGAAGTAACCAAATTGTTTTCTCTTATTAATTTCTCATTGTACTCTCTTGTGGTCTGAAAACATACTTTGTATGGTTTAAAACATTTTAATTTTATTGGTGCTTGTTTTATGGATTAGCATCTTTCTTTCTTTCTTTCTTTCTTTCTTTCTTTCTTTCTTTCTTTCTTTCTTTCTTTCTTTCTTTCTTTCTTTCTTTCTTTCTTTCTTTCTTTCTTTCTTTCTTTCCTTCTTTCCTTCTTTCTTTCTTCTTTCCCTCTCTTTCTTTCTTTCTTTCTTTCTTTCTTTCTTTCTTTCTTTCTTTCTTTCTTTCCTTCTTTCCTTCTTTCTTTCTTTCTTTTCTTTTCCTCTCTCTCTCTCTCTCTCTCTCTCTCTTTCTTTCTTTCTTTCTTTCTTTCTTTCTTTCTTCTTTTCTTTTTTCTTCTTTCTTTTTTCTTTTCTTCTTTCTTTTTGAGATGGAGTTTCCCTCTGTTGCCCAGGCTGGAGTGCAGTGGCACGATCTTGGCTCACTCAACTTCCACTTCCTGGGTTCAAGTGATTCTTCTGCCTCAGCCTTCCCGAGTAGCTGGATCTACAGGTGTGTGCAACCATGCCCAGTTACTTTTTTTTTGCGTGTGTGTTTTTAGTAGAGATGAGGTTTCACCATATCGGCCAAGCTGGTCTCAAACTCTTTACGTCAGGTGACCCGCCCACCTTGGCCTCCCAAGGATTAACGTATTTCTATCCTAAAGAATATTTCATGCGTACTTGAGAATAATGTGTACATTATACTGTTTTGGGATGCAGTGTTCCAAGGTCTGTTAGCTTCAGTTGTTCTATGGTACTGTTCAGATCTTCTATGTCCTTGTTGATTTCTTTCTAGTTGTCCTGTTCATTAAGTGGGACATTGAAATCTTCAATTATTCTGGAAAATTTTCAGCCATTATTTTTCTAACGTTTTTTCTTCTGTATCTCTTCCCTCTTCTTCTGGTGCTCACACTATGTGTATTTTGGTGTGCTTAATGGTGTTATACTTTTCTGTGATGCTGTATTTATCTGTTTTCATCTTTTTTTCACTCAGTTCTTAAGATTGCATAATATCAATTTATCTGTCTTCATGTTCAATGATTTTTCTGCCAAGTTAAATATATGTTATGGAATTATTTCAGTTAGTATTCTTATCACCTCTAGAATACCTATTTGGTTATTTTTTTCTTATAATTTCTATTTCTTTAGTGATATTCTGCATTTGATGACACCTGTGTCATCTTTACATCTTTAAGCATAATCTTTTTTTCTTTCTTTGAAATACATTTGTTCTCATTATTTGCAGTAATGATGTTCTATAAAGTTGTCATGAACACTGAAGCAGAAAATACTGAAATATTGATCCTATGGGAAATAGAGATTTTGTCTCTTATGAGTCTATGGTCACAACTAATCAATACAGAAGCTTTTAAAATATGTGGTATTGTTAAATACACTTTATTTAATATGTATTTTAGATTAATTATCATAGAGCTCATAGTCAATGACGCTATAACTTATGCCAGAAAAAAAGCTTATCTAATGCATGTCTTTTCTTTGTAGAGAATATCACAACCTTCTTGTGCCTAGAAATACTAGACATCAATTGAGCTACATGATTAGGGACCATTTTAAACAGCAAAATCACCAATGAACAAAAAATATTGTGAGAGAGTGTCTGTTTAACCTCAGCTGGGAATGCACATGCTTGTCATGTGAGTCAAATTTTTGCTACCCTGCACATGTCTATAAGTGACAATAAAATTGCCACCACTATTGATTTATAAGCTACAAATACATTTTTGTGAATTGGTAAATTTACCAATGTGGAATCCACAATTAATGAGAATCAACTATTCTCTTTGATGTCTTTGTTAAATTTAACATCTGGGTTTCTTTCAGAAGCAATTAATATTGCCATTTTTTTCTCTTTCTGAGAGTAACTCTTTCTTGTATCTTTGCATGTCTCATAATATTTTGTTTTAAATTGAATATTTTCAGTAATATATTGTAGTAAATAGGAATAGCAATTCCTCTTCCCCTTTTTTGGCCTTGTCATTATTATTGCTTGCTTATTTATTTGTTAAATTACTGTGCTATATTATTTGAATAAAGTCTTTTTCTTTTATAATGTGAAGCTTCTAATATTTCTCCACAGAAAGCACAGGCTTGGACATGTTCACAGTCATGACGGGATAACAGTGGTTTGGGCTGTCACTTTTCTATTATCTGTTAAACTTTCTACCTACCTTGGAGTCACACGTAGCTGTTATGCTCTACTAATTACCAACCGATTGCTCCATAGGCTTCAACCATGCTCTGGTGCATAAATTGCTCCACAGTCTAATCCAATTAAGCTCAGACAGGGGTAGTTTTTCAGTTCTGTCTTTGAGGATGTTTTAACCTCAGAAAGACTCTTCTTTAACTTTTTCTTCTTTTCGGTGGTAAACTAGCTTGCCTGTGGTTTAACTTGTTGCTCTCACAAAGCTACTAGCTTGCTCTTAATTGCTTACCACCTAAATACTTGTTTCTGGGAGTGTCATTAAGCTTAAACTTCCTTGAACTGTGTTAAAAATAAAATGAATTCATTTAGAAAGAGGTTTTGAACTGTTTTTTTAATGGCCCACGGCTCCTCTTGGGTGAAATCTGGGAGCCACTGTTCCAGGTGCTAGGCAGAGGCAATAGATTTTATTCATTTTGAATTACCTCTCCTGGTATGGATGAACTGGGACTGAGACAAGAGAGGCCTTTGTAGAGTCAGCCTGCCACACCTGTGGTAAAGAATCCCCTCCATGAGTGGAGACTGGGTGAAGAAAATGAGCCTCCAACCTCTTACCTGAATTCACCAGTAATTTAGCCTTTGCAACTTAGAGTTAAATAGGATAAGAATGATGGCATCCTGCCTCTTCCAGTAAGGCACTGTATTCCTTATTTTGTAGCTAAGGAGAAAAGCACCCTCTTCCTGGCCATACCTATACAAACTGGAACTTCCCAGACAAGCTGGAGAAGAATAAGGGATGGTTATGTCTCAAGTGCCATGGATACTGTTTTTATTGAGAGTCATATTTTTGAATAAATTATTATTTATTCACTATATGCCCTTAGTACAATTTCCAAAGGCTTTATATTGTTATTTCATACATTTTTCATCAATTAGAATTGTTTCAGGCTGGGTGCCGTGGCTCATGCCTGTGATCCCAGCACTTTGGGAGGCTGAGGCAGGTGGATTGCCTGAGGTCAGGAGTTTGAGACCAGTCTGGCCAACAAGGTGAAACCCCATCTCTACTAAAAATACAAAAAAATTAGCTGGGCATGGTAACGTGTGCCTGAAATTCCAGCTACTCTCGGGAGACTGAGACAGGGGAATTGCTTGAACCAGGGAGGTGGAAGTTGCAGTGAGGGCAGATCTTGCCACTGTGCTCCAGACTGGGCGACACAGCA
This sequence comes from Cebus imitator, assembly GCF_001604975.1. Classification (NCBI taxonomy): domain Eukaryota; kingdom Metazoa; phylum Chordata; class Mammalia; order Primates; family Cebidae; genus Cebus; species Cebus imitator. The sequence continues at coordinate 1,373,533 of NW_016107807.1, read as the reverse complement.
AGACTCTGTCGAAAAAAAAAAAAAAAAACCTGTCCATTCTGTAAGTCAATAAATAATTTTAAATGAGCTTGCTTTATATTGTATTCAAATCTTAAGTGATATAAACATTACAATATTTTATAAATAAGGCGCTATTATTTTAGATAGATCAGGTCATGTTACTTAATATAATATATAGGAGACCATAAGATAATATCACAAGACACTATGAAAATTAAAGTGTTTGCTATGTCTACCAATCCTCAATCTTATATCATAATCTGTAACGAAACCTAATCAAAGCCCTATTTTGAAGATTCAAAGTTAAACAAAACTGCAAAACCTTATAACAACTATGCTGACTTTATTCTCTTCCCTTAGAGAGGTAACTTACTCTTTCCAGGTAATAATCTTTCTGACTGCCGTGAGAATACACTTGGGTTTGGTATATCAACAGGTTGTTTTGGTGGTACATGCTGGAAGCTACCATTCAGTGATGCTGCAGTTCTACCAAAATCCACCTGAGACCTCTTTATTGCCATAGCCCAAGTCCTTTAAGTTGGTATAATGATAGCTTGCTTCTCTGAGCCCCCTTGATTCTCTCACTTGGGAGTCACATTGACAGCCACAGGTAATTAAGTCTTAGGACCAAGTCATTTCTTTTTCAAAAAATTAAGCTTTTTTCCTTTTATTGAACTCATCAAATGTTGTTTAGTTGGTTTCCTAGGAGTGAGGAACAAATTTGAGAAATGCTTTAATATTATCATGTTTAAAAATATTTTATCCTTTGTTGAATTCTTCTTTAATTACCAACAATGGTTTTTCTGTTTATTTGGTTTTCTCATTATTTGATGTATGGTCAGAAAAGAAAAAACTCTAGGGAAGAGGAAAGGCATATGGGCCAGTCCCTGAGTCTAAGTTCAGAAATCTGAGATGAACAATCTTGGGAAAATTTTGCTTCAGATTATGAATAAAAACCTTTTAGGAACTGGGATTAAACTTGTTTTGTCTGTTGAGCATCTGCTTCTCAGGAGTCTCCTCTGCAGACCTTTGACTGATGAACACTACAGTTTTATTCCATTTACAGTTGGACATCAACTGCAAACAGAAGTTGCCAGCCATACACTAGGCCAAAGAACCTGAGATATTAAAAGAACACAATAAATCTTTATACAGCTCTTCCCAAACTCCGTTTGTTTCTGGCTAAATAAAATTTCATACCCTCTCTAGGCTTAATTCCTGCTTCTTACAAATATTTATGCTGTAACTCAAACTTGTGTACTTTATTTTGTAAATGTAATAATATAACCAAGGAAAATTTAGAGTTATAGTGGCCAATTTAGGGACTTTTATAGGAACATAATTGTTTATTTTAAAGATAGAAAAAAAAGGGAAAAATTACTAAATGTTCAATAGTCTTTTTCATTGGCATGAAGAAGCATCCAAAATAAATTCAGATGTTAGAATTGCTTTTTAAAAATCCTTTGGATGCTTCAAAAGTAAAGTGTAAAAAAACCACAAAACTCTCTTAAATATCCATTTAATCATAGCTCAAAATGAGTAGTTTTTATCTTACTATTACTCTTATTCTTCCTCCATTTTCTTTGTCCTTATCTTTTCCTTTGATCTGCTCTCCTTTACCCCAGGACAATGGAAAAATTCACCAAGCTCAATTACCTCTAAAATAAGTGCTCTTTCAGAACAGGAAAAAAGCAAAAATCCTCTTTTATAATTTTAAGCTCTGGTTTTTCTTCTAAGCTGAGAGCCATTGTCAAAGACTTGGCAAAGTCTAGACAAAATAGAGAAAAATTTGCAGAAGAAATTGGAATAATTTTTAACCATATGATGTATAACTCAAGAATCTATAACAATTTATTCATATGATGGTGGGTACTTCATACAGAGAAAAAAAGATTTAAACACTAGAATATGAAGATACCAAGCAGGCCTTTAACATTCCCAGAGATCGCATGGGACCAGAAAAGCTTAGAAAAGCTTTAAATATTGGAGAGGGTGTTTTATAGCTGCTGTGGTTTGAATATTATTTGTTTGCCTCCACCAAAATTGATGTTGAAATTTGATCCCAAATTTGGCAGTGTTGAAAGATGGAGTCGAGGTTGAGGTGTTTGGATCGTGGAGGTGATCTCTCATGAATGGCTTGGTGCCATTAACTCAGTAGTGAGTGAGTTTTCTCACTCATAAGAATGGATTAGTTCCAAAGAGAGTGGGCTTTTAATAGTTGGGCTCCCCTGGTTTTGTTTTCTTACTTCTTCCCTTTTCATATGATCTCTTGCCACGTGATCTTGCACACACCAACTCCCCATTCCACTTTCCACCATGATGAGAAGCAGCCTGAGGCCATTGCCAGGCACAGTTGCCCAATCCTGGATATTGCAGCCACGAGATTTGTGAGCCAAATAAACATTTTTCTTTACAAATTTCCCAGTCTCAGGTATTCTGTTACAGCAACATAGAACGGACTAAGACTGTAGCCAATCACTAAAATTCTTCTTATGAAAATAGATTGGGCTTGGATTCAGAAGTGTAAGTAATTTTAAAAAGTACTTTGGAGACTTCAAAGATATTCATCTTAACTTCTTTATATATTTAGAATAAACTCTGAAACATACTATGGTCTCTTTTCTCACTCAAGTATTGCGAAGGATCTTAAATCTCTTTCCAGAGACTGGGAAGGCATTGAAATGCAAGCAACACTAGACTGAAACGGAGCCTCATTTACATACCTTCAACATCTCTCTGAGCATTTTCCAGTAGCCTTAGAATAGAGACAACATAATACTCAAAATAAATTGTCGGCCTTTTTAAAAAAATTTGCGCTTCAGTCATTATACACTGGAAGAGGTAGTCTTAAAAAAGACACTTGTAAAACTCTCAAACGAAAAGATAAGGGAAAGATATTGTCCAGTGTTAGCTAAAAATTCCAAGGGAAAAATATGTGAGTAGTTACCAAAGGTGCTCCAAAGGAGAAAAAAAAAGTTTTCTGTTTTCCCCCTAAAACTCATAGGACTAAATTTCTCGAAATTAAAGGCTATTCATAAACCAGTTTTATCTTGATGCCAGAAATATAATATGAAGCGTAGGCTTAACACTATTACATAACATGTCCCACAGAATCAACAAATTACAGGTGGTAGGTGTGTTTAATAATTCACAAACATCCTCCATGCTCCAACACATAATTATCCTTAGATCTTAAGCCAAGGAACATGATTTTCTCCTCTATTATACCACATTCAATAATTCAATAGAAACTGATTTACTATGAAAAGGAAACTGCCAGGAAACTGCTCTCCTTATAATCTCAAATTTTTTGAGGAATTTTGTATTTATAAAATGACAGCTAATTTAGACATTAATTTACTGCTACCCTTATGTCTAAATCAAGCCAAGTGGCAGATTTCAATGAAGTACCAGATATTTTTGTGTGCTAAAATATAGGAAGAAATCTCCTCGACGTTGGTCTTAGCAATGATTTTTTTTTTTTATATAACACCAAAAGCACAGGGAACAAAGGCAAATATAAACAAGTGGGACTATATTAAACTAAAAAGCTTTGACATAAAAAATAAGTAATTAATGGGAGAAAATATTTAAAAACCATGTATCTGATAAGGCTTTAACACCCAAAATATATAAAGAAATTATACAACTCAATAGCAAAAACAAAAAGAAAATCTAACCTAATTAGAAAATGGGAAGATGAATTAAAAGACATTTGTCAAAAATGACACAAATGGCTAAAAGATATATGAAAAAGTGCTCAACATCATGAATCTTCAGTGAAATGCAAAATCAAAACCAAAATGAGGTATCACCTTACAATTCTTAGGATGGCTATTATCCAAAAGACAAGACATAATAGATGGAGAAAAGGGGACTCTGGTTCATTGTTGGTAGAAATGTAAATTGGTATAGCCATTAAGGAAAACAGTACAGAGTTTCTTCAATAAATTAAAAAATAGAATGATCACATAATACAGTAATACCTCTTCTGAGCATTTGTCCAAATGAAATAAAATCAGGGTCTCAAAAGAGATACTGCCCTATGATCACTGCAACATTATTCACAATTACGAAGTTATGGAAAACAGTTGTTTGTGGATGGATAAACAAATGAAGAACATTTGGCATATACATATATACAATGGAATGTTGTTAAGTCATAAAAAGAAGGGAATGCTTCTACTTGCGACATGGACAAACTTGGAGGACATTATCCTAAGTGAAATAAGCCAGATATAGAAAGAAAAATATTGGAAGATTTCGCTTATATGTGGAATCTAAAAAAGCTGAACTTATGGAAGCAGGGAGTAAAGAGATGTTTGCCTACATGGGTGAGAAATGGCAAAATGTTGGTCATAGGATACACACTTTTAGTTACAAGATAAATAAGTTCTAGAGATTTATTGTACAACATGGCAACTAAAGTTAATAATTCTGTGTCGCTTACTTGCAATTTGATAAGAGAGAAAATGTTAGCTCTCCCCTTGATACACACACACACAATGGTATCTCTGGGTGGTGAATGAATGTTTTAACTAATTTGGTTGTGGTAATAATTATATAATATACATGTATCTCAAATAATAATATTGTATACCTTGAATATATACAATTTTTATTTGTCAATTAAACATTTTTTAAAAATGTAAAGATTGTTTTGCTTGAATTTTTAAGGAGTTAGCATTCAATAACACTTTAACCACCAGAAAAAATTAAAAAGAAAAAAAGAAAAGAAAACAAAAGAAATAACAACTATCCAGCCACAGATCATTTGTTCTTGAAATTCTCTGAGACGTTAGCTGTTTTAGTTCTCGTTTTTCAGAGACAGACAGGGGTTTGTTGCAACTCAGGCATAATAAAGTTTTTCTGCTTCAGCAATGTATGGACACAATTCCAACCTCAATTTGTAAAATGAAGGAATTTTATGACAATGAGATATAAAAGGAGATGCTAATTATACTACTATGTTACGTCATGAACTATGTGAAGTACAATAGAAGAAAAAAGCAACAACAGCACTTTATTCCATGGGATACTGAAAAAGATATCAACATGGGTGGTAGCAGTGGAACTACAGAGTGGGGGATATGTGATACTTTAGCAGCAGAGTCAACAGGACCTCTTACATTCTCTTTTTCCTGGTGCCATAGTTTGAATGTGTGTATCCCTTCCAAGTTTATTTGTTGAAACCAAATAGTCCATGTTATAGTATCAAGTACTGGGGACTTTTTGGAGGTGATCTAGTCATGAGCACATTGTCCTCATGAATAAAGTTTGTGTTCTTACAAAAGAGATGGAAGGGAATTCCCTAGTCCCCACATCGTCAGTCATGTGAGGATGCTATCAATTCTGTCTATGACAAATAGATCCTTGCTAGACATCAAATCTGCCAGTGCCTTCATTTTGGACTTCTCAGCCTCTAGAAGTATAAGACATACATTCTATCATTTATAAATAATTACTCAGTCTAAGGTATCTTGTTATGGCAGCAGAAACAGATTCAAACAGTCAATTCTCTGATTATCAAGTTATTTCTATCCAAATTTAATTTGCATCTTCCTGAAGCCACGCCTCTATACATATAAGTATATTGTAATGGATTAGCATCACTTCTGATACACAATTACTACTCAAAAATATTTATTGAAATAATAAATTCTATCCATGCCCCCTTCTCCCCAAATCTAAGGTTCAGTTCTAAGGAACTCTCCTACCAACCTTCAACAATTCCTCTCTTTCCTTCAGCATTTCTAAAAATAATTTAATTAAAATCCTCCCTAGTTTTAAATCAGGCAATTTTTTTTTCCTTGCACATGGTATCACTTGCCATGATTCAAACTTTTTCCTGGAAACAATAATATAAGTTTAAAAACACACAATTTGAAATTTTTATATTTTTTAACTAGAGGAAAGTGTTAATACAAAATCACGCTCATATACATACACATATCACTTTACATAGGTAGTAAAGTTGGAGAATATATTTTTTTCTTTGGGACTTTCATTCACTGGTTAGAACAATGTTAGTAGTGTGACATGTTAAATGTAATAATTTCCCCTCAGGTGTGGAAGAAACTAAAAGCTTTTTGTTAAAGATAAAAAGAAATTGACAGAGTGTTAGAAGTCCTGGAATTGGGTCCTAAATCAGAATATCTAAATGTGTGAACTCAGGAAAGGTGGTTTTATTATTATTTTTATTTTTGGAATCTCATTTGCATGCAGCTTGTAATTCAAAATATTGGATGGTTGGACTAGAAGGTCTATATGGACACTTTTACTTTTGCAAGACCATGAATGGTTATAAATATTTCATTTCCGTTTCTGAGTCATCTGTAAAAACAGTTTCAAAAATGAGCTTTGCAGCAGGAAACCTTTCTTTACCATAGCAACTACCAAGATCATGTTATTAATACTTGGTGACACAGCAGAGCTGGAAGTTTTACAGCACAGATGAAGATGCTTATTATGTTACTACTACTATCTACCATCACAAACGCAGGCAGATGGCATTCCTGAATCAGAGGCAGTAAAAGAAAATGCTTATAAACAAAGTGGGAGAGAATGATGGGATCCTTTCTTTCTACCTGACTAGAGATCTAGTTCAGTCGGTCAACAAGTACAGATTATATGTATAATCAATAGGTTTTAAGTGTTGGATATGCAAAGATCAACAGGAAATGTTCATTGTTTTTGAATATCTCAAAAGCACTGTGTGAGAAAAGGAAAATATGAATTCAACTAAATATAATACAGGACAGTGTTCAAATGATATCATAGAGTTAAAACACAGCTTATACAAATACTAAATGGTTAAAGACTAAATGATAGAACAAAACCTCCTTACCTGGTATACCAGGTAACGTTGAGGGGGTAACAACAAGCAGTAAACCTCTTTCTGGTTTCAAATCCAGCCATACCAATCACTTAACCTATCTGTACCCTATAATCATGATACACTAATATTTGTCCTATTCTCAAATATGCCCTGCTCTTCCTGAAGTCTGTGCCATTATCCATGTCATCCCCTCTGTTTTTAAAGTCACTGCCCGTTTCTACTATTTGCCAACTAAAATTCAGCCATCAATCGACAGAAACACGTTCTGATTTTCATAAGCAGTGAATCATCCCCTCTGGCTTCTCCTTTTATACATAACTCTGTTAGAACATTTTCCAGATTGCATTATAATCTGATTGTTAATTGATCTGTCTGAAGCACCTCCAGCAAAAATTATAGTAAAAGTCACCAAATTTGGAAACCACCTTTTATTATCAGAGTTCTAAAGTCAACTCACTTTAGATATTAATTTTATCCTTACTAGTATTACTGTTCTAATCAAATGGTTCATTTGTTAAAATGACAACATTTTGATATTTTTTTTTCAAAAAAATGCATGTATATAACTGCTTAAGTATCCTTTGTGAAATGGAGCAGATTATAAGTAAATTTTAAAATATAAAAAAATTTGACTTAGAGAACGTATATGTTTTACTATTCCTAGACTATAGAACTGTGCCTAGTAGATACTAATTTTTATGTACTGAATGAAGAAACACATACATTGAATGCAAATTTGTAAATAAAATTAAAATTCAAGTAACTAAGGAAAGCATTATAGAGAATGACATCTTTAAGCCAGAAGCTGAAGTATGGAAGAATTTTCAGCATGACTGTGAGAGAAAAAGTAGGGCAATCTACGCAAAGGAGACAGCCTGAACAAACATGTGGGCTATTAATATGAAAAGCTGACGAGGCTGGGACGATAGTAACAAAAGAAGCCTTGCAGAGTAGAGTGGGAAATCAGGTTTAAAAGGCAGCTGTGAGACACCTTAGAAGCCATCCTAAGGAATTGATACTTTATTCTGTAGACGATGAGGAATCTGAAAGATTTATGAAGATGTGAGTATGCTATGATGATATACATAGTGTTTGAATACCACTTCAAAAGAATGAAAATCGGTCTGGAGAGGGGGCTTGAATAGAAGCCTGGAGCCCAGTTAGAAAGTTACGGCAATAATTCAGGAAATAAATTATGGTAGCCTGTATTGAAGCAGTAGCAGTGGGGATGGAGAAAAATATATACAAATAGTGGACATTAATAAGATTTGCTAATTACATGTCAGTGATAGAAGGAGTGATGGAGGAGTCAATGGTGATTATAAGGGATTTTTTTAACCTTTTATTTTGAAATTATAATAGTCACAGAAAGTTGCAAAGATGCTACAGTAGTGCAGAGAAGTCACATGCAACCTTCACACAATTTCCCTCCATGTTACATCATACATTATTAGAGTACAATATAAAAATATGGAAATTAGCAATTGTGTGCAGTGTGAACATTGGTACTTTGTCATTTTATCCCATGTGTAGATTTGCATAGTGTCCATCACATCAAAATACAGAACTATTCAGTCACTACAAAAATCTACCTCATGCTGACAATTTGTAGTCACAATGACTGTTATCCTCACTGTTCCTAAACCCTGCCAACCACTAATGTCTTCCTATCTCGTTTTTTTTTTTTTCATTTTAGAATGTTATGTAAATGAAATAGTACTGCATGAGGTATCTGTAATTCTCCATACCTGGATATCAAGCTATTCAATTCTGATACGATTTACCTGGAATTAGTGTCTGATGTTGCAAGTTAAACAGCTCAGTCCAACAACATTGCACTCAATTTAGATGCCAGCCAAAAAAAGGAGTACCCAGACTACCCACACTTGTACCAAGCAGAATACAATTTGGAGATTCTCATATCCTCCTTCAGATTCAGTGGTTTGTTACATCAGCTCACAGAGTTGGGGAAAACATTTTACTTCTGTTTATCAGCTTATTATAAAGAATACAACCCAGGAATAGCTAAATGTTAGAGATACATAGAGCCAGATAAATGCTGAAAATTCCACCCCTATAATCACTTGGTCTGTCCGGTGATCAGCCCTGTTCTAAGCCTATTCAGGGGCCCCACACAAGTCACCTCATTCTCCGGAACTAAGATGTGATAGAAAAGGGCTCATTATGAATGACAAAAGACACTCCTGTTACTCAGGAAATTCCAAGGGTTTTAGAAGTTTTTGCCAGGAATCTGAAACAAAGGTGAAATACTGCATACATTTTTATTATACCACAGACCTTTTGAGACTGGCTTCTTTTCGCTCAGGAAATTGTCCTTGGGATTCATCCTAGTGGTTGCATTAATAATTCCTTTGTTTTTGCTGATTTTATTCCATGGTATGGTTGTACCACAGCGTGTTTAAGCGTTCACTCATTGATGGATATCTGCATTGTTCCTGAGTTGAGGCTACCATAAATAAAGATGCTAGGAACATTTATTAACACATTTTTGTGTGGACAAAATTTATTTCTTCAGGATAAATGTCTTGAGTGTAACCACATAGTAACTATATGTTGAATGATTTTAAGAAACTAACTGATTATTTTCAGAATGGCTATTGCATTTTACATTCCCACCAGCAATGTTTAGGATATTCAGTTTCTTTGCATCCTCAACAGTATTTGATAATTGGCATGGTTATTTTTAAAAGTTTAGCCATTCAGTATATAGTGATATTTTGCTTTCATCTTAAATCGCATTTTCCTAAAAGCTAGTGATATGCATATTTTTGTGTGCTTATTTGCCATCTGATATGGTTTGGCTCTGTGTCCCCACCCAAACCTCACTTTAAGTTGTAATAATCCCCATGTGTCAAGTACAGGACCAGGCAGAGATAATTGAATCATAAAGCGGGGTTTCCATCATGCTGTTTTCGTGATAGTGATTGAGTTTTCACAAGATCCAATGGTTTTATAAGGGGCTTCTCTCTTTGCTCCGCACTCTGTCCTGCTGCCCTGTGAAGAGGTGCCTTCTGTCATGATTCTAGGTTTCCACAGGGCTCCCTAGCAATGTGGAACTGTAAATCAATTAAACCTTTTTTCTTTATACATTAGCTACTCTCAGGTATTTCTTCATAACAGTGTGAGAATGGACTAATAGACCATCACTATAGCATTTTTTTTTTTTTTTTTTTTTTTTTGAGACAGAGTTTCGCTCTTGTTACCCAGGCTGGAGTGCAATGGCGCGATCTCGGCTCACCGCAACCTCCGCCTCCTGGGTTCAAGTAATTCTCCTGCTTCAGCCTCCCAAGTACTCTATAGCTTCTTTAGTAAAATGTCCCTTCTTTTTTTTGGCTATTTTCTAATTAAATAGTTTGTAATTCTTCTGCTGAGTTTGAGAGTTTTTCTCTCAGAGGCTGGATACAAGTACTTTTTTAGGTATGTAGATTACAAATGTTTTCATTCAATCCCTAACTTGTCTTTTCATTCCCATCACAGTTCTTTTATTCGTACAGCATTTTTTTTTTTTTTTAATTTTTGTGAGATGGTCTCAGTCTGTCACCCAGGCTGGAGTGCAGTCGCACAACCACAGCTCACTGTAGCCTCTACCTCCTTGACTCAAGCCTCCTGAATATCTGGGACAAGAAGCATGAGCCACCCTGGCTAATTAAAACAAAATTTTTTTTTGTACGGATGGGGCCTTTCCATGTTGCCCAGGCTGGTTTTGAACTCTGGGGTTCAAGTGTCCTGACCATCTTGGTGCCGCAAAGTGCTAGGATTTCTGGTGTTAGCCAACCCAATGGGCTGAGTAAAAGTTATTGATTTTAATGACATTCACTTTCTTTTATGGATAATGTTATATCAACTCTATGAACTGTTTACTCATCTCTAGGCTGTATAAATTATTTTTATCATCTAATGTTTTATAATTTTACATTCAAATCTATGATCTATTTTTATTTAATTTATATAAATAATAAGGTTCAGGTTGAGGTTAATTTGGTTTTCAATCTATGAATGGCTAGCACTACTGTTGGAAATGCAGTCTATGAAATTGCTGGTTTTCACCCTTGTCAAAACCAGTTGGCATATTTTCAAGGGTCTACTTTCAGATTTTGTATTTTGTTCTATTGATCTATATTCCTAGTCCTGTACCAATACTATAGATTCTTGATTACTGTAGCTATATAAGAAGTCCTGAAATCAGGCAGAGTATTTCTCCAAACTTATTTAATTTTAGAAATGTTTCAGCTGTTATATTTATTTTATCGTTCCAGAAAAATTTTTGAATATTATTGTATCTACATAAAAACTTGCTTAAATTTTGATAAAATTGCATTAAACCTCCATATTAATTTTTATCTATAGCTCAATATATAAAATTTAAATAATTCACATCTTTGCCATGTTGATAAATACCAAATATGTCTCCATTTATTTCAACATGCAAGTCTTGTACATTTAAAAATAGTTATATATATTTCTTTTTTGTGAGCAATCATAAATGGTATTATAGTTTTAGTATTTTTCTTTTGACAAATTATTGATAATATAGAGATATACAATAGAGCCTTCTGAGTTGACCTTGTATCCTGAAATTCTGTTATATGTTCTGTGGGTATTTGGAAAAAAATATCTTCTGTTGCTGTTGGGTATTTTATAGACATTTGTTAGATCTTATTGCTTCATTGGAGCTGAATATTTTCTATATCTTTAATGATTTTTCTGTCTAGTTGTTCTATTAATTTTTGAGAGAGTGAAAGTCTCATACAATAATAATGGATTCTTCAATTTCTCCTTTCAACTGGATGTATCATTATTTTCTTTATTTTGCAGCCCTGTTGTTTGGTATAAACACATTTAGAATTGCTATGCCTTCTACAGAGATGGACTCCTTTGTCATTATGTAATGCCTCTTCTATCCTTGCTGATAACATTTTCTTCAAAGTCTACTTTATTTAGTATGCCTGCTTTCTTTTGATTATATTTGTTTTTATTCTTTTATTTATTTCAACCTGCCTATATCATTATATTTGAAGTGAGTTTCTTATGGACAGCATCGAGTTGGATCATGTTTATCTTTTAATCAAATTTGAATCTCTGTGTTTTAATTGGTTTATTTTAATCACTTCAATTTGAGAAATCATTGATATATCAAGGCTTTTTTCCATTTAATTTTTTGGTTGCTATTGGTAATCTGTGTTTTTCAATTCTTTATTTTTTCTGCCTCCCTAAATATTACTTGATTATCTAAAATTTCATTTTTGTTTATACTATTTAGAATGTATCATTTCATGTAGTTTTTTATAGCTGCTATAAGTATCACACTATGCATATAGTATCACACTTTACATGTAAATATATACATCTATTGCATATTATATATAATGTATATACTATTTTTATAGTATATATATAGATGCATATATATACACATCCATTGTATATTGTATATACTATATATACTATATATAAATGTATAGTGTGATACTATTTGTATAGTGTGTATACATCTATATATATACGCATCTATATACATATACAATTCTATCACACTATACATCTATATTTATACATCTATATATATAAAGACTATAAAAGCATCACACTATACATCTCTCTCTATATACATCTATATATAGAGAGAGATGTATAGTGTGATGCTTTTGTAGTCTTTCATATATATATGAAGCTTACCAGTGTCTACTTGTGCCAACATTTTTGCCAGTTCTAGTGCAGTATACAGACCTTACAACTCTTAATGTCCCTTTACCTTCCACCATTTATAATAAAATTATTTTAAATGCTTTCTCTAAATACGTACGTTGAGAATCACATTAGGCAGTGTTAACAATTTTGCTTCAACCATCAACCATAATTTAGAAAACTCAAAAAGATAATAAGGTCTTTTGTATTCATCCAACTTTTATACTTACTATGTTCTCTTGTTTTACTTTTTAATTGTCCAACATTTCTTCTTTAATAATTTTCTCATGTGTAGATAATTTTCTTCAACCACTTTAAAGGGGTTTAATAGTCACAAATTCTGTTAGTTTTTCTTCATCTAACAAGGTCTTAATATCCCCTTCATTTACAAAGGATAGTTTCCCTGGATATGTTATTCTGGGCCAGCAAGTTTTTTTTAAATTTCAGCACTTGAAAAATAGTATGTTACTTTCTTTTGGCCTCCATGGTTTCAGATGGGAAATGAACTTCAGGAATGAATGGCTAAAGGAAAAGGTATTTAAACAGAAATAAAATGATTTTTAAATAAGGACATTAAGAATATTAGGAAGGAAATAAGCCAAAGGGAATGGGTAAATATAGTAGCCTATTTATCTTCTATTAAGTTTTATATTATGTTTGATGTTTAAATCAAAATTAAAATATATAATATAATTCAAAGTGCAAGTGGAGAACATATCCACTGTTCAAAACAATTTTATCACAGAGGGAGAATGTAAGGGAAACTAAATGGTGACATTTTCTTCAAGGTGGTAAATATAGACAACAACATGTTATACTAAATTACATATCGATAGTGTCATACATACCACAAGCACTAATAATTTATATAATGAGATGAACTCAAAAATACTAGATGAATCAAAATGGATTTTTAAGAAAATGTTGAAGTGAAGAATACAGCAATAAAGAAAAATAGAGGGGCAAAAAGAGAGCAAAAACAAAAAACAAATATGAGTCTTAAGCTGTAGGATTTCAATAATCACCGTAAATACAAATGATCTAAATATACCTATTAAAAGGCAGAAATTTGTAGGATAGACAAAAAGTGATTTGACTATATTTAGTCCACAAGACACACACTTAAATATAATTATGTAAGTTGATTGAAATTGAACAGTGGAGAAAATCTATATCCTTCAAATATTAGTCAAAAGAAAATAATGTGGCTACATTAATGTCAGATAAAATAGACTTCATAGCAAAGAAAACTATCAGAGATGAAGAGCATTCTTTAATGTTAAAAGTGGCAATTCACCAGTGCTAAATATACATCCTTAAAGAAACAAAACTTCAAAATGTATGCAACAAAATTGACAGAACAGAAAGAAAAAATAGGCATTAGAAATTAGACAGAATATTAGAAAGAAAAGGATGTTAATGTGCAATGAGTAATCATGTGATGCTACAAAACTCACTAATAGCAGTAAGTACACCGAAAAGTACTGAATATTATGAAACTCTAACTGTGGTGTGTAAACAACTCTCATCCTGAGTAGAAAGACTAAATAATGAACAAATCAAAAATAATAAGTACAACAACTTTGCAAAACATGGACAATCCAGTAAGATATAAATAGGAACAACAAAAAGTTAAAATGCGGGGAGATAAAGTAAAGATGCATAGATTTTAATAGTTTCATTTTTGCTTGTTTTTTGATCATGCAAAGAGTGTTATCAGCCTTTGTTTTTGAGGTGGAGTGTCACTTTGTCACCAGGCTGAAGTGCAGTGGCGCGATCTTGGCTCACTGTAATCTCTGCCTCCTGGGTTCAAGCAATTCTCCTCCCTCAGCTTCCTGAGTAGCTGGTACTACAGGCACATGCCACCATATCCAGCTAATTTTTTATATTTTTAGTAGAGACGGGATTTCACTGTGTTAGCCAGGATAGTCTTGATCAGATGACCTCGTGATCCAGCTGCCTCGGCCTCCCAAAGTGCTGAGATTACAGGCATGAGCTACGGCACCCAGCTTGTTATCAGGTTTAAATAATGGGTTATAAGGTAGCATTTGTAAGTCTCATAGTAACGTCAAAATAAAAAACGTACAAAGGATGCACAAAAAATGAAAAGCAATAAAGTAAATGACATTGCTGGAGAAAATCACCTTCTCTAAAGGAAGACAGGGAGAAACAATGAGGAAAGAGAAGACCACAAATCTACCAGAAAACAAATAATAACATGGCAGGAATAATTCTATACTCATCAATAATAACATTGAATGTCAAGGGAAAGGACTAAATTCTAGAATCAAAAGCCATAAAATTTCTGAATGCATGGAAAAACAAGACCCATTGATCTTTTCTCTATAAGAAACACATTTAAACTATAAAGACACAGATTTACTGAAAATAAAGGAATGAAAAAAGATATCCCATGTCAATGGAAACCAAAAAAAAAGATCGGGTGTAGCTATCCTTATAGCAGACAAAATAGATTTCAAGAAAAAAAAAATATAAGAAGAGACAAAATAGGTCATTATATATTAAAAAAGAAGTCAATTTATTGAAAGGATATGACAATTTTTAATATACATGCACCTAACACTGGAGCATAAAGCTATACATAGCAAATATTATTAGAGCTAAAGAGAGAAGCAGGCCCCAATACAATAATAGTTAGAGACTTTTACACCCCACTTTCAGCATTAGACATATCTCTGAGATAGAAAATCAGCAAACATTGAACTTGATATGCGCTGTAAAACAAATGGATCTGATAGATATTTACAGAATATTTCATCCAATGGCTGAAGAACACATAATTTTATTCCTCAGCACATGGATCATTCTTAAGAATAGATATATTAAGTCACAAAAAGTCATAAAATATTCTAATTAATTATATAATATCAAGTGTCTTCTCTGACAAGAATGGAATAAAACTAAAAATCAATAATGAGAAGAACTTTGGAAACTATACAAACACATGGAAATTAAACATTATGCTCCTGAAAGATCACTGAGTCATTGGAAAAAAAAATTCGAATGAATAAGAAGGAACTTGAAAACTTTCTGGAAATAAATGATCATGAAAACACAACATGCCATAACCTATGGTATACAGCAAAAGCAGTAATAAGAGGGAACTTTATAGGTGTAAGTGCCTACATAAAAAAGAGGGAAAACTTTAAATAAACAATCAAATGATGCATTTTAAAAAGCTAGAAAAGCAAGAACAAACCAACCTAAAAATTATTAGAAGAATTTATAAAGATTGGAGAAGAAATAAATGAATTTGGCATGAAGAAAACAATATCAAAGATCAATGAAACAAAAACTTGGTTTTTTGAGAAAAATACAATTGACGAACAGCCATAGTAAGAAAAGAGAGAAGATACAAAGAAATAATATCAGAAATGAAAAAGAAAACATTGCAACTTATACAACAGAAATTAAAACGATATTCAGTGACTACTATTAGAAACGATATTGTCAGTTAATTGGAAAATCTAAAAGCAATCGACAATTCCTAGGCACATGCAACATACCAAGGCTGAACTAGGAAGGAATTAAAAACTGAAACAGACCAATAACAAGTAATGATATTGAAGCCATAACAGCAACAACAAAAACCCAGTAATGAAAAGCTTGAACTCTACCAAAAATAAAAAATAAAAAAAATCTAATACCAATCCTACTCATGCTGTTCTGAAAAACAGAGAAGGAGGGAATACTTCCAAACATATTCTATGAGACCATTTTCAGCCTGATATCAAAAACTGACAAAAACACCGAAAAAAAGAAAACTTCAGGCCAGTATATCTGATTAACACTGATGCAAAAATTATCAACATAAGAAGAGCAAACTAAATTGAACAATATATTAGAAAGATTATTCATCATGACAAGTGGGGTTTCCTGTTGGGAGCCAGAGATAGTTCAATTTATGCAAATAAATCTAATGTGATACCTCCTATTAATAGAATGCAGGATATAAATGCAGGATTATTTCAATTGATGCTGAAAAAGCATTTGATAAAATTCAACATCGCTTCCTGAAAAAAACTCTCAAAACAAGTGATTATAGTAGGAACCTACTTCGACATAACCAAAGCCATATATGACAGACTCACAGTTAGCATCACACCGAGTGGAGAAATATGAAAACTTTTCTTCTAAGCTGTGAAACAAGACAAGCATGCCACTTTAGCCACTGTTATTTAACACAGTAGTGGAAGTCCTAGCTAAAGCAAACAGACAAGAGAAGAATATACAGGACATCCAAATTGTAGAAAAAAGGTCAAATTATTTTGTTTGACAGTGATATGATCTTGTATTTGAAAAAGCCTAAAGACTCCAAAAAAACACTATTAGAACTCATAAGTAAAATTTAGTAAACTTGCAGGCTACAAAATAAACTTCCAAATCAGTAGTGTTTCTATATGCCAACAGTGAACAATCTGAGAAAAAAATAAAATACAATCCCATTTATAGTTACCACAAATAAAATTAAATTCTTAGGAATTAACTAAAGAAGTGAAAGATCTCTATATAATGAATACTATAAAACATGGATGAAATAAATTGAAGAGGACACCAAAAAATGGAAAGATATTACATATTCACGGATTGGAAGAATCAATATTGTTAAAATTTCCATACTACCAAAAACAATCTATAAGTGCAATGCAATCGCTATCAAAATATCAATTACATTCTTCAAAGAAATTTTAAAAATCCCAAAATTTATATGGAACAACGGAAGACCCAGAATAGCCAAAGCTATTCTAAGCCAAAAGAACAAAATGAGAAATAATATTACGTGACTTACAATTATACTACAGAGCAATAGAAACCCAAACACAATAGTACTAGCATAAAAACAGACACATAGATCAATGGAAAAGAACAGAGAACCCAGTAAGAAATCCACACACTTACAGTAAACTCATTTTTGATAAAGGTACCAAGAGCATACACTGAGGATATGACAGTCTCTTTAATGAATGGTACTGGGAGAACTGGATATCCATATACAGGAGAATATAACTAGACCCCTATCTCTCACCATATACAAAAATGAAATCAAAATAGATTTAAGACTCAAATCTAAGACCTTAAACTATGAAACTCCTACAAGAAAACTTTTAGGAAAACCTCCAGGGCATTGGTCTGGACAAAAATTTATTGAACAATACTCCAAAAGCACAGGCAACCAAATAAAAAATGGACAAATGGGATTATATTAAATTACAAAGCTTCTACACAGCAAAGAATGCAATCAATGAAGTGAAAACAGAATCCACAGAATGGAAGAATATAATTGAAACTGTATATCTGATAAAGGATTAATAACAAGAATATATAAGGAGCTCAAACAATTGTATAGAAGACAATCGAATAATCCTGTCCAAAAACAGGCAAAAGACTAATCAGACGTTCCTCAAAAGAAAACATACAATTGTCAAACAGGCATATGCAAAGGTGCTCAACATCACTGATCATCATATAAATGCAAATCAAACTACAATGAGATATGATGTCACCCCCCAGTTAAAATAGCTTATACCCAAAAGACAGGCAGTAACAAATACTGGCAAGGATGTGGAGAACCCTTGTATACTGTTGGAGGGAATGTAAATTAGCACAACCTTAGTATGGAGAAGAGTTTGGAGGTTTTTCCAAATTAAAAATTGAACTACCATATGATCCAGCAATCCCACTTCTGTGTATATACACAAAAGAAAGAAAATCAGTATATTAAAGAGATGGCTGTACTGCCATGTTTGTTGCAGCTCTGTTTACAATAATTAAGATTTGAAATCAACTTACGTCCATCAGGAGATGGATGGATAAAGAAAATGTGGTGCATACACACAGCGGAGTACTATTGAGTCACAAAGAATACTGTGATTCTGTCATTTGCAACAACATGGATGGAACTGTTGGTGATTACATTAAGTAAAAAAAGCCAGGCACGGAACAAATAATATCACATGTTATCACTTATGTGGGATCAAAAAAAAAAAAAAAATGAACTCAGAGAGAATAGGATGGTTACCAGAGATTGGGAACAATAGTAGGGGCAGGGGGTGAGGTGGGGATGGTTAATACAAAATAATACTTAGAAGAGTGAATAATAGCTTGTATTTAATAGCACAATAGAGATGCTCAATATTAAATTAATTGTACATTTAAAAATAACTTAAAGAGTTATTGGATTGTTTATAATGCAAAGTTTAAATCCTTTGGCTTGAAAAGTATGTTAGCCCCTTTTAGCCACAGTTAGTTTGCAGGGCACCAAGTCTTGAAATTGCACAAAGCAGCAAGGCTTACAAAACTATTTTTTCCCCTCCTCCACTTCTGGGCCTGTGATAGGAGGCAACTTCTGTAAAGGACTCTAACATGCCCTGAAGACATTTTCCCCATTGTCTTGGTGGTTAACATTTGGCTCCTTATTACTTATGCAAATTTCTGCAGCAGGCATGAGTTTTTCCCTAGAAAATGGCTACCAATTTACTGTATTAGTTCATTTTCATCCTGCTATGAAGAACCGCCTGAGACTGGTTAATTTAAAAGTGAAAAAGTTTTAATTAACTAACTGGGAGGCCACAGGAAACTTACAATCATGGTAGAGGGTGAATGGGAAGCAAAATGCCTTCCTCACAAGGTGGCAGGACAGAGAAATGCTAAACAAAGAGGGAAGAAGCCCTTATAAAACCATCAGTTCTCATGAGAACTTACTATCACGAGAATGGCATGGGGGAACTGCCTCCATTATTAAATTACCCCCACCTGGTCTCCCCATTAACACATGGGCATTAAGGGGATTATGGGGGTTATAATTCAAGATGAGATTTGGGTGGGGACACAATGCCTAACCATATCATACCTCATGGATATATATACCCACCATATACCCACAATAATTAAAAACAAATAAATGAAAATAAAATTTAAAATATCAGACAAAATAAAAGACACGTTAGCACTAAATAAGTGAATTTCATAATGATAAAAGTATTGATTCATAAAAAATATATATGAATTATACATCTACATATATCTAAAAGTAGAGTCCCAAGATTAAGAAACAAAAGATGACAGAATTGATAGAAGAAATAGACAATTCAACAATCATATATGGAACTCTGGTATTCCTAAGAAAGTAACAGAGGCAGTAGACAGAAAACTAGTGTATATGTAAAGGACTAGAACTCTATTATCAATGAATTTGATCTAAAATATATGAAACACTCAACTGTTAAAAGGCAGAAAATTATTCTCTTCAAGTGTACATGGAAGTCACTATGACAGATTATATTATGTGTCATAAAACATATAAGAGCAAGTATAAAATTATTAAATTTATAAAAACTGTATTCTCTGACAACAGTGAAATAAAGCTAGAAGACAACCACAGGTTTCTAAAAATCAGTAATTTTGAAATTCAATTATTCTTACTGGTGAAAGACTGAAAGTTTCCCCACTATGATATTGATATTTATTTTCTCAAAAAAATGTGGCTGTAACAGTTTTAAATATATAGTATACTGGATGAGTCCTGTCCGGAAATGTCTACAAGAAGACTAAGGAAACAGCACACTTCGTCACTGTTTCAGGAAAAAGGTCAGCTTTTTAAAGATATTTCTAATGATTTGAAGAGCTAATAAATGTAATTGCTAATGCTATTGTGTTAGATGATTGTCCACATAGGTTCAGGTTCAGACTAACAGTTTAAAGAGCTTTACATTTCAAAGAATTTGTTAACAGAAAGTTTAAACTTCTTGAAGTATACATTAAGCCTAGATTCTAGGGAAATCTGCAAAAGGAATGACGCTGATGCCAAAGCAGAGCTTCGTGCTCTCTCTCATTTCCCTTTTCCCACATTTATGTTTTATTTGAACCTTCAATTAATTGGCTACCATACAATTTTTGTAAAAGCTCAATTTTCTGTGTACAAATTAGCTTTCCTCATTCTCCTCACATAGCTAACATGCTTCTGGGTGCAGCTTAGGTAGCGCTTCTCCTGCAAAAGCTGGTCCTGGCTGAGAAACTCGGGGTCAGGTGCTCTGTTTTCTGCTCCCAGAGTATCTTGCCTTTTCTTGCCATAACAAGTATTGCATTCACTGTAATTGATTATTGATTTTTTATACTCTACTAAACTTTCCTTGTTCCAGATTATTTGAGAGCTTTGTATGATTTAATTTTATCTCCACTGACTTATTTATATTTTTAAATATTATTTAGTTTTATTTTCTTATTTATGTTAATGATGTGTTGTTTATATTTAATTATTTATAGTATTTGGTTATTATTTATACCTCTTTTTAATTTTTATTGGTGACTCTAGTGTTTAAATTGTATATCTTTAACTACAGCCAATCTTCAAATAATGTATCTCTTCTTGAGTAGCATAAGAATCTTATAGTATATTCTCAACTGCTTCCCTCATCTTTTGTCCGCTTATTTTATATATTTTATTTTGCATATGATAGAAATTCAGAACATATGGTCATTATTATTTGTGCTTTAGATAGTCAACTATCTTTTAAAACACTTAGAATAAGAAGCACTCTATTTCCCTTCATTCAACCGTTTACAGAGTTCTTCATTACTTTGTAAAGATTCAAGCTTCTTTTTTGGTATTATATTCCTTTTGCCTAAATAACTTCCTTTAACATATCCTGTATTGCAAGTAATTAATTTTCTTAGTACTTAGACTAAAAAGGACATTATTTCTTCATTTTAAGAGAGATTTTTCTCTGTAAAGCTTAGCTCTCATTTATACACGAGAACGTCCCGTATTTGGTTTATGTTGTTGAAAGTTGAAAGTTGTTTTTGTTTTTTTTTTCAGCATTTTAAGTTGCCGCTGTTAATTTATGATTTGCATGTCTGACACAATTTTAACTTTAATAATATTTTGTCCTGATGTATGCAATGTTTCTTTTTTTATCCTTACCTATTTCCAGCATTTTTCTGTTTATCTTTGGTTTCCAACTGTTGGGGTAAGATGGGATGTGTCTAGTGTGTGCGTGTGTCTGTGAGTGTATGTTTATCCTGTTATCCTGCTTGGGGTTCTTTCAGCTTCTTTGATCTGTGTTTTGATGTCTCTATTTTCTAAAAATTTTCTTTATTATTTTTGAACCTCTCTGAGGTTCCAATTTTACATGCATTAAACTGTTAGATATTGTACTAGAAGATTCAGATATTTAAAAAAAAAACACCAAATTTTTTCTTTCCTTATTGCGATAAATTTGGGTATTTTTTTTTAATTGTACTTTGGGTTCTGGGGTACATGTGCACATCCTGCATCCTGCAGGATTGTTGCCTAGGTATGTACATGCCATGGTGGTTTGCTATCTCCCTCCCCTCGCCCCGTCCCCTACATCAGGCATTTCTCCTGTTGTTATCCCTCCCCATCCTCCCTGCCCCCCGTCCCTCCCATCCCCTCCATTTCGCCCTCCCCCACATAGTCCAGTGAGTGTGGTTCTCTTCCCTGTGCCCAAGTGTTCTCATTGTTCATCACTCGTAATTTTTGTTAATCCAGTTTTAATTTCACTGATTCCTGAGTCTAATAATGAGCCCATCAAAGGCAATCTTCCTTTCTGTTATCATGTTTCTGTTTTTGTTTCCAGCATTTTCATTTAACCCTTAAGGTTTCAATCCTTCCATTGAAATTCATCATCTGATCATGCACATTGCCCATATTTACTTTTAAAGCCATTAAAATATTAGTGAATGGTTATTTTAAATATTCTGTCTGATAGTTTTAATGTCTGGATGAAATCTAAGTCTTGTTTTGTTGACTGATTTATCTGTTAAAAGTAGATTATTCTTGCTTTATTGTGAAGCTCATAGGTTTTATTAAATGGCAGATACTTCATAAAGGATAGCAGAGACTGAGGCAAATAGGATGAATGACTTCAAATTGGCAAATTTCTTCCTTTGGTAGGCCATGAATGTTGGAGGTTCAGTCAATCTCATCGTGAGTTAAGCTTGGTTTGAGTTTTGTTGTTGCTCTTATTACCCTTAATGCATCACTGGGCAGAAGTATCTATATTGAACTTTGTAAGTGAGAGTCCATGTTTATTGGGTTGTTTAGAGCCTTAATCTCTTTTGTGATGGCCAGTTCTTACCTGCACTCATTGTCCTGGTTCCCAAGTGACCATCAGTAAAATTAGGCTAATATTAAATCGTTGAGTCACTGGTATCTGGTTATTCAATGCCTCTTCCCATGTGAATGGTCTCTGATAGGCATTCATGAAGCAAAAACATGCATACTTTTTGCTCCTTCCTATGTGTCCATTCACATACCCTATTACGGGTTTCCTTTTCATCAATCTTCTAGTCCTTTGACTTCCAAACCCTTGACTAGACCGCCAGGCCATTTGGCCACTGCATCAAAATTTACTCATATTATCAGTTAAAACCACTTCTCCTTCCACACAATGTTGACTACCAGATACATTAATTCAAATTCCACACATTGGGAAGACTACCTCTCTCTCTCTCTCTCTCTCTTTCTGTTTTTCGTTTGAGACAGGGTCTTGCTCTGTCATTCAGGCTGGAGCACAGTGATACAATTTTGGTTCACTAAAACCTGAACCTCCTGGGCTTAAGCAATCCTCCCACCTCAGACTCCTGAGCAGCTGTGACTACAGGAACATGCCACAACACTTGGCTAATTATTTATTGATTTATTTTGTTGCATTTTAGGTTTTGGGGTACATGTGAAGAACATACAAGATTGTTGCATAGGTACACACATGGCAGTGTGATTTGCTGCCTTCCTCCCCATCACCTACATCTGGCTTTTCTCCCCATGCTATCTCTCCCCAACTCCCCACCCCCCACTGACCCTCCCCTAATTCACCCCAACAGACCCCAGTGTGTAGTGAGTGCTCCCCTCCCTGTGTCCATGTGTTCTCATTGTTCAACACCCGCCTATGAGTGAGAACATGCGGTGTTTGATCTTCTGCTCTTCTGTCAGTTTGCTGAGAATGATGGTTTCCAGGTTCATCCATGTCTCTACAAAGGGCACAAACTCATCATTTTTCATGACTGCATAGTATTCCATGGTGTATATGTGCCACATTTTCCCTGTCCAGTCTACCATCGATGGGCATTTGGGTTGGTTCCAGGTCTTTGCTATTGTAAACAGTGCTGCAAGGAACATTCGTGTGCACGTGTCCTTATAGTAGAACAATTTATAATCCTAATTTTTAAACTTTTTGTACAGATGAGGCCTCACCGTATTGCCCAGGCTGGTCGCGAACTCCTGCGCTCAAGTGATCTTCCCGTCTCAGTCCTGCAAATTGCTGGGATTGCAGGTATGAGCTACCATGTCCAGCCTCCTTTCTCCTTATTTTAAAGCCACCTCTGAATGTGGTTGCAATGCAGCCACCAACGCCTTTTGGCTTGCATTCAAAAACTAAGCCGATACATTTGTAAAATGGCTTGGGCTCTTTTACTTCGTTATCAGTTAAACGTAGAAAAACCCCCATCACCATAGATGTGCAGTGAATGTGGAAACCTGAAACAACCATGACAGGTCATGTGAGGGGAGGAGCTATCTGCTGATTTCTTCTCTTCCTGTTTTTATTTGAATCCTGGAATGACAGCTATTATCAAGACTATTATTTAATTTATCTTGCAGTAGACTCTAGTCATTTTCCTGTATCTATCTGGTTTCTTCAAGGCCCAGAACATCCAATTAAGCAGAGATAACAGGGACCACACCATTTTTGCCATCTTTTTATCTCCCCAAGTGTGTGCTATTTCTTTTTCTTTTTTGTTTTTAATGTACTATCTTGGCTTGAGGGTAAAGGGTGAAGTTTTGAGACATCCACTTGTTATTTCACTCTCTGATACCTCTTAACTAACAAACCAGGCACACCTTGTGGATGTTACTCTAACTTCCAAGAGTACAAACCAAAATTACACACTTGAGAACTGGAGAAGTAAACACTGACTGGCTCTGAAGACCCAGGGGACCCATTGTAATGCAGATATTAGTCAGTACTTCATTCATCACTTGCATCAGAAGCTCTCACTCTGGTAGGGGGACTGTGGTGACTCTTTGGATCTCCAGGTATCAGTGTCCACTTAGATTCTGTGATCAATAGTTCACAAAGTGTCTGGGTATTTCCGTTTTATCAGTGTAAAGTAATTCACATAAATGGTCATCAGCAGCTGCTCCTGCATTCTTGCTTTTCTTTCTGGTTGTAGATATTAAGCAGCACCCTTGTGGTCTGCCTTCTATTTTCCCCTAGTTACATCAGGCTCTAGTTAACAATCTCTGTATCTCCCTGCATGTCAAGCCCTTTTACGTGCTACTGCAAAATAGCTGGTCATTGTGGTGTTTATATCATTTGGGTTTCTGGCCTTTGTTACTTGGGGACCTCATCATTCTCCTGAATATATATATTTCTGAAAGAAGCTTACATCGCTGACCACGTCTATAACAATCAACCATAGCTTACAGAAAAGAGCCAACACTTAACTAGGCAATGCTGGTGGCCTCTCACAAACACATTTCTACTTGTGTGTGTCATCTCGGCCATCCTGTGAAATACAATATTCAGGAAGGGCTTCTGGTATCATATAGTAATCTATTCTAGCTCAATTCCCTAAGCCTTTTTAATTCCTTAATCTTTCATCTGCTGGAGAATCTCAGAAATTTCCATGTCATTCTGCATGTGCCATTTCTTTATCCTGGTCTTTAATGAGCCATTCTAACAGCAACTTTGCTCCATCCACTGAGTCCCTTGCAAGAGTATGAAATTCCATATTCTGAAAAAAGCTGCCTCCAATAATAATGAGTTCTTACTTATTTGTACCCCTTGATCAAGCAGTTTCAAAATTCATTCCCAAGAGTAATTTATTGACTCCTGGCCAGTACATGCTAGTGTTATGGAGTGAATGTTTGTGTTACCCACTAAATTCACAAAGTGAAATTCTGACAACTCAATGTGATAATATTAAAAGGTAGGGTTTTGGGAGATAATTATGTTATGAGGGTAGACCCCTCCTGAATAGGAGTAGTGTCCTCAGAAGAAGAAACATAAGAGCTTGTCTCTTACTCTCTTCCCTCTCCAATATGAGGACACAGCAAGAAGACCCTTACCAGACACCAGATCTGAATGGTGCTTTTATCTTCAACTTCCCAGCCTCCAGAACTATGAGAAATAAATATCTGTTGTTTAAATCACCCAGACAATGGCAATTTGTTATAGAAGCCTGAAGTGACTCAGACAGCTAGCTACTTCTTGGAGCTCCTTTAGGCTATAAAGTCTTTTCTCCATTATCAGGCTCAGAACTCTCCTACCTGGGTTTTGTGGGGATTTAATCCTAGTTTTTGGTCTGACAAGTAAGAAGGCCACTACTCCTGAGGGGATTACCTGTTACCTTTTCTGAAAGAGGCCTCTTCAGTGTCTTCCTACATGGAAGGGGGAAGCCAGGTCATTTAGGGAGTGCTGAGATAATTTTGCAAGCTCTAAAGTTCCAGGGATGTCTTCAGAGGCAAAAATCTTAGGGCCATAAACCCAGTTAACCCCATCTCATATTTCAGGTTCTTAAGTTGTCCTCCCCAGGACACGGAAGTTAGCATAATAGACTAGCCATGGACAAACATTATTAAAATGTCTTTGGAGCTCTCAAGCTTCAAATCCCGAGTACCTTCAGCTATGTTTACTCTTCCACTGTAGGGAAGGGCTTCTTTGTAAGCTGTCAGAAACGTTCACTACCTCACACACATAGCCGTTAACTATTTCAAAACCACTCTCAGTTTTTACAAAAGCCTTCTACAGGGCAGCAGTACAACTTAATTATAAGCACCCAACCATTCTGTTCCCCCCTACCCACCAAATCTTTCAAACTCCTGAATATTCACTCCAGCAAGTGCATTATCCTCTACCAAAACATTATTTCAGTTCATCACTGGTAAAATCTTCAGCAACTGTGCTGTAATGGTGTGCCAGGGATTATTATTACTTTGCATTTTACTTAGAAAGGGGTCATTCTTTCCAGCCAGGTAATGAGTGAGCCAGTCCTGACACCCATCTTACCATCTTTTTTTCTCAGACCTCTTCTGGCATCGTCTGTGTCTCTTTGGAACTTCCAAGAAGGAGAAGTTGAGATGGGATAAGACATGCAAGAGATATATTGATAAAGCGGGAAGGAACAAGAATAGGTAGGGAAAGACTTTTGATGATGATACAGTTTTCTGAATGCAGCATACTACTGAGAAACTCTCAAGCTGACTAGTGAGGAGATCCCACACAAAAGCAGCTTGTGAGAGGGTGTCCTACATCAAGCAGAGGTAGACTGGCTCTGTCACCCTTGTTGTGATCAATACTTAATGGGGAGCTGACTCCAGGGGAAGTGTGGCCTTGAAGCAAGTGCCACAGTGAATCCCAAGGTGCAGCAGTTAGAAGCTGTCAGTCTACTGTGCTCCCTGCAGCACATTCTCTTAAAGGGCAATCTGAGCAGGGCACCTCCATGACTGTCACTGGAAAATGTGTAATACCATTTCCCAGGAAGCTTCCAGATTCTGCACAAATGAATCTATCTTAAGTTTGTTCTCAAAGTGGAAAAGCCTTCTCTTTCAAAATTATGCTTTGAATTGTTAATCATGAAAAGAGAAATCATTTACTACACAAACCACAACCCAGAGCATTCAGATTAGAAAGTAGAAAATTGCTCAATCAGTCCTTGGAATAATGGGTGAAGGCTGGGAACACTGTCTTCACTAATAAGGGGAATGACATAAGCAAGGGCCATCCCAGCTCAGATCAGTCCAGATCGCAATGAACAAGAAAAGTAAGATTGAGACCATACCAGAATTGTTCTCTTGGCAATAAGATTTTAAGATTACCACAGTAACTTTTTATAGAGCAATGAGACATTGACCCAGAATAAGTCCAGCCTGGGTGCTTGTAGGATTCTTGGAGCCAGTGAGTGACCATAAGTGGCTTGGGTGAAAAACAAAGCAACAAAGACAGAAAGCAGTTGCTGACATTTATTTACTTATTTAACAGTGCCCGCCGGTTTGCAATCTTTCTGCACACTAGCAACATGGCCTCATCAATGAGCTATACTCACCCACAAATCCCTATAGACATGCTGGACAGGGAAGGCAAACCTATCATGGGGCTTCTGTCTAAAGTCAGGTCCTTAATTCATTCACTTAGCACATATTTACTGTGACAGTCACTGGGAATACAGTGCTATAATAGTATGCCAGGAATTATTATTACTTTTCATTTTATTTAGAAAGGGGTCATTCTTTCCAGCCAGGTAATTCCACTGGGAATGCAGTGAGTGTCACAGGGTGTAGCAAATAATTGATATTATGTGCTAAGTAAATGAATTATCTGACCTCAAGGAGATAAATAGAATTTGCAGTTGGTAGACTGGCTTGATGGTATATGTATGTGTGATTAGCTCTCAGAACTTCTCTGTCACATTGATACAAGTAAAATTTGCTTTTTTTTTTTTTTTCCGAGACTACAAAATGAAGTAATGAGTTTGAAAATTTTGGAAACTATGGAATTCCATACATATTTGAGGAGTAAATATTATTTCTATGACAACACTTTTTAGAAAATATTATGCTCCTTTCTCCAGAGCTCTGGAACATAGATAGTCTAACTCTTTTGGTGGCCTTTACATAACTAAAAATTCTCTCATTAGTGAAAATACTTTTGACATGTTGACCATTGCTAAGCTAGTAATTCTAAAAATATTTTGGACTGTTGTTTTATTTCTAAACCGTTTTGGGGATATGAAATATAATGTACACAGTCTTGGCTAATTCAGACAAAATAACAATTTGACAGCCTGAATGTTTTCCTTTTCGAATTGGTTGCTTTGGAAAAAGAGAATGTTAATAAAACTTCATTAGAAACACATGATTAATAATTTCATGCATTTTCTGGCTGTAAAATGTTAACAAAGTAAGAGTTTCTGAGTACACACACACACACACACACACACACACACACACACACACACCCCTCCCATCATGAGAGCAGCGTAGGATAGTCAGGGGATGGGAAATGAGAACAAAGTCACAATGAACTCCCTAGATGGAATTGCAATGAAGGGGCCTAAACATATTTAAGGATTAGTCTAGTCCAAGATTTTATAGTTTTATAGGAGAAAATTCTGTAATATGGATCTTTAGGCATGTTGTGATATTTACTGACTTCATATTTTCTTCTGAAAAATATTTGAGAAGGAAATAAAACTTATGAGGACAAGAAATAAATATAATAGGGTAATACAGAAGTAGGGATTCCTACTGGCAAGGAATACCCTTGTTCATTAGCACATATACACTTTGGCAAGTTAGGTGTGAAACATTCGTTTCGATTGTGGGAATCTTTAGCTCTCATTCTTCCTGCTAGAGGTTCCACTTCTAATTTATACAGTCACTTATCTTGGTCACAGCATGAGGTCTTACAGCTGAGCCAGTAGCTTTGGCAAAAAGTCTAATGTACTAAGGTTGAGGGGGGACAATGAGAATTTAGTTGGCTGGAGGCCTGGGTATCTCAAGGGCATCTAACATGAAATCAGTTAGTTTTCAGTACTTATATAAATGTTAGTAACTTCCTGCCTGTTAGCAACAAAGAACCATTTCACTCATTTTGCCCAGGAATAGCTTCTCATGTATATTGGTACAGAGTGATAGAAGATCATTGAAATGAATATTGGTTTGAGAGCTTTGGGGATTATGAAAAGGGAGCACAGCTGTGATTCTTCAGTGGCTAGCTCAGCAAAGGTAGACATTTAAGAGGAGTGAAGAAACCAGCTGCAATGGAAGCATCAGGAGGAAGGGCAAGAAAGATGAAGCTGAAGACCCTAAGAACCAAAACACACAAGCTCCCCTCTAGCTCTCTTCTATTAAATAGACTTTCACTGGAGGCCATCCAGATAAAGATTTCAACCTATTATACATCCCCTTATGGTAGAGTGACAAACTAATGGCAGTGGGGAAGGCATCGGGGGAAGCTTTGGAAACAACAGACATGGCATTTGAATAGAAGTAATATTTTGACTTTCCTTAGGAGGCTTTAGCCAATTCATCCCCTCTCTTAGCATAATACGTAGCCATGGATGGGAAAATTCCTCCAACTGTGGAAAAAAGAGCACAATAGAGCTGAGAGAGAAGGAAGGAGAGAGAGGCCAGTGTAAAATCCTTTTTAAGATGATAGTAATAGGTAGAAGATATTTTGTAGAATATTCTGGAAGAGAGAGACATATCTTACAGTCTATGTAATTAATGACAAAACACGTGGATTAAGGAAGCACAGACATGAAATCTTTGAGTAACTGAGATAATTATCAGCCATAAATACAACAACTATGATACATAGATACAACCATTTCAACGTAGATGGAAAGCATGCATCAGATGATAGCTAATTCAAAATTATTTCCTTACATAAAATCTCTGCTTTAGTTATGCATTCAATTACTATATGAAGGTCTATTTTCATGATATGGCTTCAAAAACTCACATTTTTAAAATTTGTATTTGTAATATTAGTGGGTACATAGTAGTTGCATATGTTTATGGGGTGCCTTAGAAATGTGGGTACTGGCATAAAGTGCATAACAATTGCTTCATGGAAAATTGGGTATCTATCCCCTTAAGCATTTGTCCTCTGTGTTACAACAATCCAGTTATACTCTTTTAGTTATTTTTAAATGCACAATTAAATTACTGTTGACTATAGTCCCCCTATTGTGTAATGAAATACTAAGTCTCATTCATTCTAACTATATTTTTGTACACAGTAACCATCCCCATCTCCACCCTAGCCCCCCAAAACCCTTCCCAGCCTCTGATAACCATCCTTCTATTCTCTGGTCAATGTTCAATTGTTTTGATTTTTAGATCCACAAATAAGTGAGAACATGTGATGTTTGTTTTTGTGCCTGGCTTATTTCACTTAGCAAAATGACCTCCAGTTCTATCCACGTTGTTGCAAATGACAGGATCTCACTCTTTTTTTGTGGCTGAATAGTACTCCATTGTGTATATGTACCACATTTTCTTTATCCATTCATCTGTTGATGGACACTTAGGTTGCTTCCAAATCTTAGTTATTATGAATAGTGCTGCAGTAAACATGGGAGTATAGATATCTCTTTGATGTACTCATTTCTTTCTTTTGAGTATATACCCAGCAGCGGGATTGCTGGATCCTATGATAGCTCCATTTTTCGTGTTTTGAGAACTTCCAAACTGTCCTCAACAGTGGTTGTACTAATTTACATTCCCACTAATAGTGTAAGATGGTTTCCTTTTCTCCACATCTTCGCTAGCATCTGCTATTGCCTGTCTTTTGGACATCAGCCATTTTAATTCGGGTGACATGATATCTCATTGTAGTTTTATTTTCATTTATCTAATTACCAGTAATGTTGATCACCTTTTCATATTCCTGTTTGTCATCTGTATATCTTCTTGTGAGAAATGTCTATTCAAATCTTTTGCCCATTTTTGATGGGATTATTAGATTTTTTTCTATAAAGTTGTTTAAGCTTTTTATATATTCTTGTTATTAATTCCTTGTCAGTTGGGTATTTTGCAAATATTTTCTCCCATTATGGGGGTTTTCTCTTCACTTTCTTGATTATTTCACTTGCTATGCAGAAGCTTTTTAGCTTGATGTGATACTATTTGTCATTTTTGCTTTCATTTCCTATGTTTGTGGTATATCGCTCAAGAAATATTTGCCCAAATGTCCTGGACAGTTTCCCCAATGTTTTCTTTCAGTGGCTTCATGATTAGAGGTCTTTAAGTCTTTAATCCATTTTGACTTGATATTTCTGTATGATGAGAGATAGGGGTCTAGTTTTACTCTTCTGCATATGGATATCGAGTTTCCCCAGCACCATTTACTGAAGTGACTGTTTTTTCCCAGTGTATGTTATTGGCACCTTTGTTGTTAATGATTTCACTGTAGGTGTGTGGATTTCATACTGGGTTCTCAATTCTGTTCTACTGGTCTATTTGACTGTTTTCATGCCAGTACCATATGGTTTTGGTAAATATTGCTCTGCAGTGTAATGTGAAATCAGGTAATATTTCTTCTAGTTTTGTTCATTTTGCTCAGGATAGCTTTGGGTACTCTAGATCTTTTGTGATTCCATATGTTTTTTAGGATGGTGTTTTCTATTTCTGTGAAGAATGTCATTAGTATTTTAATAAAGATGGCATTAAATCTGTAGACTGCCTTTGATAGTATGGACAATTTAAAAATATTGATTTTTTAAAATCTATAAACATAGAATATTTTTCCATTTTTTGGTCTCCTTTTCAATTTCTTTCATCAGTGTCTTATTGTTTTCATAGTAGAGATCTATCACTTCTTTGGATAAGTTAATTCCTAAGTATTTAATTTTATTTGTGGCTATGGTAAATAAGATTATTGTTTTAATTTCTTCTTGAGATTTTTTTCACCATTTGGTATATACGAATGCTACTGATTTGTGTATGTTGATTTTATATCCCTCTATTTCACTGAATTTTAAAATCATTTATAATACCTTTTTGGTGGAGTCTTTAGGTTTTTCCAAATATAAGACCATATTATCTGCAAACAAAAATAATTTAACTTCTCCCTTCCCACTTTGGAGACATTTTATTCTTTCTCTTGTCTATTTGCTCTAGCTAAGATTTTCAGTAATATATTGAAAAACAGGGGTGAAGTAGACATCCTTCTTGTGTTACAGATCTTAGAGGAAAGGCTTTCAGCTTTCCACCATTCAGTATTATACTAGTTGTGCATCTGTAATATCAGGCTTTTATTACATTGAAGAATACTTTTTCTATATCCAGTTTTTTGAGAGTTTTTATTATGAAAGTATGCTGAACTTTATCAAATTCTTTTTAGCATCAATTGAAATGATCATATGGTTTTGTCCTTCATTCTGTTGATATAAAAAGTTATATTGATTGATTTGCATATGTTGAACCAAAGTTGCATCCCAGGGGTAAATCCCACTTAGAGTAGCGGTATATGATCTTTTTAATGTATTATTAAATTCAGTTTTCTACTGCATTGTTGAAGGTTTCTGCCTCAATACTCATTGGAGATATTGGCCTGCAGTTTCTTTCTTTCTTTNTCCTTCAGTATTTTTTACAATATTTTGAGTAGCATTGGTATTAGTTCCTTAAGCCTTTGGTCCCACACTTTTCTTTGCTGGGAGATTTTTAAATTATGAACTCATTACTTGTTACTGGTCTCTTCAGGTTTCTGATTTCTTCATGTTTCAATCTTGGTAGATTTTATGTCTATGAATTTATAAATTTATTATAAATTTTTCATTTTATTGGCATATAGTTGCTCACAGTAGCCACTAGTGATTTTTGAATTGCTGTGGTATCAGTCATAATGTATCATTTTTCATCTCTGATTTTATTTATTTGGGTTCTCTTGCTTTTTGTCTTAGTCTGGTTAAAGATTTTTCAATTTTTTAAAAAATTTTCATAATACCAACTTTATGTTTCCTTGATCTTTTATATTTTCTTCATTTCAAATTAATTTATTTATGCTCTGATATTTAATATTTCTTTTTTTCTCCTGATTTGGAGTTTGATTGGTTCTTGTTTTCCTAATCCTTTAAAACACATTGTTATTGTATTTATTTGTAGTTTTTATTAGTCCATTTTCATGCTGCTGATAAAAACATACCCAAGACTGGGAAGAGAAACAGCTTTAATTGGACTTAGAGTTCCACATGGCTGGGGAGGCCTCAGAATCATGACAGGAAGAAAAAGGCACTTCTTACATGGAAGTGGCAAGAGAAAAATGAGGAAGAAGCAATAGTGGAAACCCTTGATAAACCCATCAGCTCTCGTGAGACTTACTATCATGGGAATAGCACAGGAAAGACTGGCCCCCATGATTCAATTACCTCCTTCTGGATCCCTCCCACAATGCATGGAATTCTGGGAGATACAATTCAAGTTGAGATTGGGTGGGGAAACAGCCAAACCATATCGTTGCAACCCTGGCTCCTCCAAATCTCATGTCTTCACATTTCAAAACCAATCATGCCTTCCCAACAGTCCCCCAAAGTCTTAACTCATTTCAGCATTAACCCAAAAATCCACAGTCCAAAGTCTCATCTGAGACAAGGCAAGTCTCTTCTGCCAATAAGCCAGTAAAATCAAAAGCAAGCTAGTTACCTCCTAGATACAATGAGGGTACAAGTATTGGGTAAATACAGCCATTCCAAATGGGAGAAATTGGCCAAACCAAAGGGTTACAGGGCCCATGCAAGTCCGAAATTCAATGGGGCAGTCAAATGTTAAAGGTCAGAAATGATTTCCTTTGACCCCATGTCTCACATCCAGGTCACACTGATGCAAAAGGTAGGTTCCCATGGTCTTGGGCAGCTCCATCCCTGTGGCTTTGCAGGGTACAGCCTCCGTCCTGGCTGCTTTTATGGGCTGTCATTGAGTGTCTGCGGCTTTTCCAGGCACATGGTGCAAACTTTTGCCTGGGCATCCGGGTATTTCCACACATCTTCTGAAACCTAGGCAGAGGTTTCCAAACCTCAGTCCTTGACTTCTGCGCACCTATAGGCTCAACACCAAGTAGAAGCTGCCAAGGCTTGGGGCTTCCACCTTCTGAAGCCACAGCCCAAGCTCTACATTGGCACCTTTCAGCCACAGCTATAGTAGGACACAGGGCACCAAGTCCCTAGCCTACACACAGCACAGGGACCCTGGGCCCAGCCCATGAAACTACTTTTTCCTCCTGGGCCTCTGGGCCTGTGATGGGAGGGGCTGCTGTGAAAGTTTCTGGCATGGCCTGAAGACATTTTCACCATGGTCTTGGAGATTAACATTAAGATCCTTGCTACTTATGCAAATGTATGCAGTCACCTTGAATTTCTCCTCGAACAGTGGGTTTTTCTTTTCTACTGCATTTTCAGGCTGTAAATTTTCAGAACTTTTATGCTCTGTTTCCATTTTAAAACGGAATACTTTTAACAGCACACAAGTCACCTTCTGAATGCTTGATGCTTAGAAATTGATTGTGCCAGATACCCTAAACCATCTCTCTCAAGTTCAAAGTTCCACAAATCCCCAGGGCAGGGGCAAAATGCCCTTAGTCTCTTTGCTAAAACATAACAATGTTGAAGTCACCTTTGCTCTAGTTCGCAACAAGCTCCCCATCTCCATGTGACGCCACCTCGGCCTGGACATTATTGTTCATATCACTAGCAGCATTTTTGTCACAGACATTCAACAAGTCTCTAGGAAGTTCCAAACTTTCCCTCATTTTCCTGTCTTCTGAGTGCTCCAAACAGTTCCAACCTCTGCCTGTTACCCAGTTCCAAAGTCGCTTTCACATTTTCAGGTATCTTTTTAGCAACATCCCACTCTACTGGTTTCAACTTACTGCATTGGTCCATTTTCATACTGCTGATAAAGACGTACCCCAGACTGGGAAGGAAAAGACATGTAATTGGATATACAGTTCCACATGGCTGGGGAGGCCTCAGAATCATGGTGGGAGGTGAACAGAACTTCTTACATGGTGGCCTCAAGAGAAAAATGAGAAAGAAGCAAAAACAGAAACCCCTGATAAACTGATTAGAGCTTGTGAGACTTATTCACTATCACAAGAATAGCACAGAAAAGACCAGAACTCATGATTCAATTATCTCCCCCTGGGTCCCTCTAACAACATGTGGGTACTGTGGGAGATACAATTCAAATTGAGATTTGGTTGGGAACACAGACAAACCATATCACAATTTTTCTTCTTTGTTTACGTAGACACTTACAGCTTTAAATTCCACTTTCAATGTTGTTTTTACTGTAACCCATAGATTTTGGTCTTTTCTGTTTTCATTATTATTTGTTTAAAGAAATTTTTCAATTTTCTTCTTAATTTCTTTATTAACCCACTGATCATTCAGGAGCATATTGTTTAATTTCCATGTGTTTGTATAGTTTACGAAATTCCTCTCATTATTGATATCTTGTTTTATTCCATTGTGGTCAGAGAAGATACTTGATATTAATTTGATTTTTGAATGTTTTAAGACTTGTTTTGTGACCTACCATAAGGAATATATTTGAGAATCGTTCATGTGCTGAAGAAAATAAGGTTTACTCTGCAGCCATTTGATGATTTTTGTAAATATTCATTAGATTCATTTGTTCTATAGTACAGATCAAGTCCAAAGTTTCTTTTTTGATTTTCTGTTTGGGACATCTGTACAATGCTGAAAGTGTGATGTTGAAGTCTCCAGGCACTACTCTTTTGGGATTTATCTGTTTCTTATTCTGTAATAACACTTGCTTTCTATATCTGGATTCTCCAGTGTTGAGTGCATATATATTTACAATTGTTACATCCTTTTGCTAAATTGACCCCTTTATTATAATGATCTTCTTTGTATTCTCTTATAGTTTTGTCTTGAGATCTATTTTGTGTGATACAAGTATAACTACTCCTGCTCTTTTTTGGTTTCCATTGGCATGGCATATCTTTTTCCATTCTTTCATTTTCAATCTATGTGTACCTTTATAGGTGAAATGTGCTTCTGATAGGCAATAGATCATTGTCTGATAGGCAATAGATCATTGATTCTTGCTTTTTCATTCATTCAGTCGCTCTATGTCTTTAGATTGGAGAGTTTGGTCCATTTGAATTTAATGTTATCATTGGTAATTAGCAACTTACTCCTGCCATTTTTAAATTTGATTTTTGGCGGTTTGGTAGTCTTAATTTTCTTCTTTCTTTTCTTGCTGTCTTTATTTTAGTGAAGATGTTTTTCTCTGATGATCTGCTTTAATTGCATTCTTATGTGGATAACTTCTCGTGTGTGTGTGTGTGTGTGTGTGTGTGTGTGTGTATTTGAGGTTACTAGAAAGCTTATTAATACTGTCTTCTAACCCATTATTTTAAATTGATGACAATTTAACATTTACTGCATGCAAAAACTAGCAAGCAAACACATAAAAACCCCAATGGCTCTTCTGTCAGTTTGTGCTAAATGCTGCCTGGCTTTAGATCCCAGCGCAGGATCAGAAATGCTATCTATGTGGCTAGGCCTGGACTGAGGTTCCACCAAAACCTATTTTTTGCTCTACTCTACTATGGCAGAGCCGGCACCTAAAGTTTAAGACAAAGTCCTCTTTACTTTTCCCTGTGTTTTCTCATGCAGAAGGAGCCTTTCACTCTAGCCACCACAGCTGGGAATGTGCTGCGTCGCCCTAACGCCAGCATGTCTCAGAGCCCAAGGCCCACAGCACTCCCTGGGTATCGCTTTTGCTTATTCAGGGCCAAAGTGCTCTTTAATCAGGAGTTGATCAATTTTGCCAGAACTGAGCCCTTCGCTTCTATGCAGTGTGTTCCCTTTTAGCCCAGGATATATCTAGAAATGCTATCTTGAGGATAGGGCCTGGAAAGGGCATCTCATAACTCTGTCTGGTGCCCTTTCCTCCTGTGGCCAAGCTGGTATCTAAGATGCAAGACAAAACCCCCTTTACTCTGCTCTCCTCTACTAAAGCAGTTGAAAAGAGTGACTTATGTTACTGTGAGCTGCATTGCCTGGGGGTGGGGGAGGGATGGCAAAAGCACTCCCTTAGCCATGCCAGCTGATGTCTCCCTAGGTCATGTGTCGCCCTAGTACAATGGCTGTAAGCACTGCCTAATACTAGGAATTGCCTAGGAATTGCAGTTCTTATGTGCTAGACTGCCTTCTAAGTTTACCTAGGACCCCAGAGCACTTCAGTATGTGGGGGCAAACTTTGCCTAGACACTCAAGTTCTGACCTCTAAGATGGGCAATTTCTTTTTGGCTAGGGCTAGTCCAAACTCCCCCTCTATATCCAGGAATTGACTAAGTCTAGCATAACTTTATTCACCAGTGTGACAGGGCGGCACTGAGTTCAATGTAATTTCCCTCAGTCATTGTGCTTTTCCTCCCCAAAGTGCACAGGTATTGCCAGGGGATACGGAAAGGCTGGTATTGGTGATTCAAGACTGTCTGTCCTACTATCTTCAATGCCTTTTTCTGCGATACAAATTTCAGTCCAGGTACTGTGATTGCTCACCTGATTTTTGGTTCCTGTGATGGTGCATTTCTGTGTACAGATAGTTGTTAAAA
The DNA here is from genome assembly GCF_001604975.1 of Cebus imitator. NCBI lineage: Eukaryota > Metazoa > Chordata > Mammalia > Primates > Cebidae > Cebus > Cebus imitator. The sequence continues at coordinate 1,335,859 of NW_016107807.1, read as the reverse complement.
TTTGGTGTTCCAGTGGGAGGGGGATGAATGCTGTAGGCTTCTATTCTGCCATCTTGCTCAGCCTTCCTATGTTCACAACATTTCTTGCACTTGGTTTTGGGCCAAATACATTAAAATTTTTGAAACCTAAAATTAATATGATATTTTTTCTAAGATATCAGTATTAGTTCAAATTACAATTAAAAACTCTTAAAATTGATTGCATTGGAATTTATTTGGCATAAAGGGTTAGGCTGACAGTATGTCATCTACCCACAGCTCTGTGTTATAAAAGTGTTTTTTCCTGACAGGCACAACCTAGGATATTGGAACTAACTTCTCCTACCTATTTCCCATTTGTAGAGAGGAAGATTAACTCGATGTGAGACAGGCTGAAAAAACTGGGACCCAATAGACTTTGTTCATGCTTGTTCATAAGGAAACATTCCAAAATGGCAGGGACAAGTTGAAAATACAAGAAGCTACTCTCACAGCCAAGCTTACCCACTCATAGAACTGTAGAATCACACTCTAAGGGAAGCATGTCACTGTCATTGTATCCATCTCAGGTACAGTGGCCCAGAAGTTTTTTTCAGGTGGTGAGGCAGGGCCACAAGAACATACAAGTCTACAATTCTGACTAAATAGACTGTCTTTATTTGGAAAAACTGTGGGAGATTTAGTAAGTGAGAGAATTGCAGAAAAGCAGTGGAGATCTTGGTAGTGAGCACAAACAACAAATAAAAGTGTAGTTCAGCTAGAATTTTAACAGAGAGAACAAGAGAAAAAGAATATAAGAAAAGCCCTCCCGGAGTCAGAGCAAGGCTCAAACACCAAAAATATCCTCCCTTAAAAAGTAGACAGACTTCAATTTCATCAAGCCATGGAACAATTTTTGCCTCGGAGATTTGTGAAAAACAATATAGCAATCAGTTAGCAATTAGTGGAGGCTAACAGCTGGCCATGATACTAATAAAAGCAAACTAGCTTGATGGAGATACCAGATAAAGAGAAAGAGAAAGTCTGGCTAAAACAGTCACTGTTTATTTTTAAGGCTCTGTGTTCCTGCCAATGTCTCACCTTGCATTATAATAATCATAATCCCCAAATGTCAAGGGCGGAACCAGGTAGAGATAATGGAATCATGGGGACAGGTTCTCCCATGCTGTTCTTGTGAAAATGAGTTCTCAGGAGATCTGATGGTTTTATAAGGAGCTGCCTCCCGTGATTGGCACTCATTCACTCTCCTGCCACCCTGTGAAGAGGTGCCATCAGTCATGATTGTAACTTTCCTGAGGCCTGTTCAGCTATGCAGAACTGTGAGTCAATGAAACTTAGCTGTTCTTTGTAAAGGACCTACTCTTGGATATTTCTTCATATCAACATAAGAATAAACTAATACACATGTTTATGGCTGCTCTTCATGATTAGCAAAGTCAGAGGTTGTATACTTTGGGTGAAATAAATTTTACACAACTAATCCAGCCAAGGTGCAAAAACAAAAACAAAAATAAACAAGCAAACAAAAGTAAGCATTGAGGAATGAGGTGATCCTCCATCTAGAGATGCTAAAATATATTATTTTAAATTTCCACTAATTAAAAATTGCAAAATATCCAGAAGTTTGAAGTATGCAAACACAAAAAACCAACACAAAACCCAGGAATTGACAATTTGAAGCTTTTGGGGAAGTCCAACAAATGTTGGACTTCAAAGCAGCTATTTAAAATATGTTCAAAAAACTTTAATTTAGGAAATCATTTTTAAAGACTTAAGTGAATGTATAATGAAAATGCCCCATCAAAATCTAAATATAAATACATATATAAAAATTATAATTTAAAGAACAAATGGGAGTTCTGATGTTAAAAATCTCTCAAATCAATACCTTGATTGAAATAAAACATCCAGTACGAAACAACAATTCAAGATTAGATGTGGCAGAGAAGACAATGAACAAATTTGAAGATACATCAAAAGAAATTATTTAATCTGATAAACAGAAAAAATAACAAAGTAAAATCAAAAACACCAAGAAATATGTAATTGGAATAGAAGAAAAGAAGAGAGAGAAAAGATCAGGAAAATTTTTGCAATCTATCCATCTGACAAAGGGCTAATAACCAGAGTCTACAATGAATGTAAACAAATTTAGAATTAAAAAAACACACAACCTCATCAAAAGTGGGTGAAGGATATGAACAGACACTTCTCAAAAGAAGACATTTATGCAGCCAACAGACATATGAAAAGTGCTCATCATCACTGGTCATTAAGCATGAGAAAGAAATTAAAGAAAACTGAATTGGAAAATAGGAAGTTAAATTATCCCTGTTTAGTGACGATATGATCTTGTATCTGGAAAAACCTATAGACCACCAAAAAATATCTTAGATTTGATAAAGAAATTTAGGAAATTTACTGGACATATAAAAATACAAAAATCAGTAGTGCTGGAAAGCATGGCAAGATGGCCAACTAGACATACCCAGGAGAACATCAGCCACTGAGGGACCAGATATCAGGAAGACTAGTGCATTCTGAGAAGATTGTTGAAGGAAAGGCATAGAGAGTGAATGGAGGAAGGACACAGATACTGCGCTAACATGGGAGGAACCTGGTAACCCTAAATGTGGCTAACATGCACTGGGACTCATTCCTGCCCCTCAGTGACTCCTAAGGAAGGTGTGAGTTGAACAGGCAAGGAGCTAAAAAGAGCTGGAAAAGAGAGCATCTTAGAGAGGTGGTAGGGGCAGAAGTCCAGCCTCTGTTGACCCAGAGTGTTTAGTACAGAAATGTCTGAAGCGAGTCATGGCCAGGGATGCCCATTCACCAAGGCTTACCATGAAACCCTAGGAAACATTATCCTTGGGGGAACTGTCAGACTGGAACAGAGCAGGGACATCTTGCCTGTCAGATGGGGGCAGTCATATATGAGCATGTCCCTCTTTGCTGGGCTCTCCTGATGTCCTGGCCTGGTGATGCCCACTTGCAGTGCAGCCTCGATCAACTGGAATGCCTCTGGGGTCCTCCGACCCATAAGAGAGCTCCAGTAGAGTGGCCCTCACTGAGGCACACAAGCTCATGAGCACCCTCCCTAAACTTCTGGCTCCTTCAGCATGGCAGTTTCCTAACTTTGGGGAACTACAGAACAAAGTCAGGGGCTGATTATTGGGCCCTTAGAGTTAGATAATGCAGCCCTGGAGAACTGAGTGAAGCCTTGGCCCTGTAAAACCTTTCAGAAATGAAGCCAGCTTACTGAACTCATCTTATACCACTAGCAAACCCCTGAGGAAATCAAAGAAGATAAAAGCAAAACAACAACAACAACAACAACAACAACAACAACAACAACAAGAAAACTCATCCAAAAGACTAACTTCAAAGATCGAAATAACACCCACCTATATAGAAGATAAAGAACCGATGCAAGAGCTCTGGCAACTGAAAAAGCCAAACTATCTTCTTCCCTCCAGACAATCACAGCAGTTCCCTAACCGTGGCTCATAACCAGGCTGAAATTGCTGAAATGACAGGGATAGAATTAACAATATGGATAGGAATGAAGATCATAAACATTCAGGAGACAGTTTAAACCCAATCCAAGGATTGTAAGGAATACAATAAAATGATACAGGAGATAAAAGACAAAATAGCCAAATTTTTGAAGTGAATTTTTCAGAATACAATAGCAAGTATTAAGAGCAGAATAGTCCAAGCTGAGGAAAGAATCTCAGACTCAAAGCACATCAAAAAGCTAAAACATCATGATCAAATAAGCTTTATACCTGGATTGCAAGCTTGTCTCTCTAAACACAAATCAATAAATATAATTCATCACAGAAACAGAGATAAAAACAATACTATGTGATTATCTCAGCTGAAGAGGAAAAGACTTTCAATAAAATTCAACATGATTCATGTTAAAATCCTTCAGCAAACTAAGCATTATAAGAACATACTTCAAATTAATAATGCCGTGTATGAAAAGCCCCTAGCCAACATCATTCTGAATGGGCAAAAGTTGAAAGCATTCTTCTCTAAAATTAGAAAAAATACAAGGACATCCTCTCTTACCACTTATTTTTAGCATAGGACTGTAGGTCCTAGCCAGAGCAATTAGGCAAGAGAAAGAAATAAAAGGCATCGACAACGGAAAGGAGCAATTCAAAATACCCCAGTTTGCATATGATATGATTCTATAGCTGGAAAAGCCTCTCATCTCTGCCCCCAAATTCTTTGATCTAATAACTTGGCAAAATTTCACAATACAAAATCAATGTACAAAATTTAGTAGCATTCCTATACACCAACAATACACGAACTGAGAGTTAAATCCAGAGTGAAGTTACTAATACATTCACAATAGCCACAAAAAGAATAATATACCTAGAAATACGGCTAACTGAGTGAAAGATCTCTAAAATCAGAATCACAAAACATTACCCAAAGAAATGAGAGATAACATAATCAAATGGAAAAACATTGCTTTCTCATCAATAGGAAATGTAAATGTTGTTAAAATGGTCGTTGTGTTTAAAGCAATTTATAGATTTAATGCTATTCTTACCAAGTTATCAATGACGTTATGCTCAGAATTACAAAAATGATTTTAAAAATAATATGAAACCAAAAAAGAGCCCAAATAGCCAAGGTAATACTAAACAGAAAGAACAAAACTGGAAGCATCACATTACCCAACTTCTAAATATACTGTAAGGCTACGGCAACCAAAGTTGCACGTTACTGTTAGAAAACAGACACATAGACCAATGAAACAGAACAAAGAGTCCATAGATAATGATGCACACCTACCGCCATCCAATTTTGAAAAAAGTTTTCAAGAACAATGTAGAAATGACTCCCTATTCAATAAATGGTGCTGAGATAATTAGCTAGCCATACGCAGAAGATTGAAAGTAGACCCCTTCTTTACACCATATACAAAAACCAACTCACAATGAATTAAAGATGTAAATAAAAAACCTTAACTTATCAAAGCTCTAGAAGATAACCTATGAAATACTATATTGGACATAGGCCATGGGAAAGGTTTTGTGACAAATACAGCAAAAGCAATTGCAACAAAAACAAAAATTCACAAATGTGACCAAATAAAACGAAAGAACTTATTCACAGCAAAAGAAAATGTCAACGGAGTAAACATACGATGAACAGAATGGAAGAAAATATTTGCAAACCATGCATCCAACAAAGGTCTAGTATCCAGAACCTATAAAAAACTTAAACCAATTCATGAGCAAGGACGAAAAAATCCCATTGAAAAGTGGGCCAAAGATCTGAATAGATAGTTTTCAAAGGAAGACATATACATGGCCAAGAAGCATAAAAAATTAGTCAACATCACTAATCATTAGGGAAATACAAATGAAAACACAATGAGAAAAACTATCACACCAGTCAGAATGGGTGTTATTAAAAAGTCAACATTAACAGATACTGGCAATATTGAAGAGAAAAGTTAACACTTAAACACTGCTGGTAGGGATGCAAATTAGTTCAGCCATTGTGAAAAGCAGTTTGGAAATTTATCAAATGAGAATCATTATTCTACCTAGCAACCCTATTATTGGATGTATACCCAAAGGAATATATAAAAATAATTCTGCCACATGGACACATGGACTCGTATGTTCTTCACCGCAGCATTCACAATAGCAAAGACATGACATCAACCTAAATGCCTATCAACAGTAGACAGGATTTAAAAAATGTGATACATGTACACCATGGAATACTATGCAGCCCCTAAAAAAAATGAAGTTATGTCCTCTGCAGCAACAAGGATGGTGTTGAAGGCCATTATCTTAAGCAAAATAGCACAGGAATAGAAAATCATATACGGTACATTGTCAGTTATAAGTGGGAGCTAGACATTGAGTACAAATGGAAACAAAGAAGGAAACAGAAACCAGGGCCTACATAAGGCTGGAGGGGGATGATTTAAAACTACCATTGAGAACAATGCCTATTACCTGGGTGATGAAATAATATATAAACCAAAGCCCCATGATATGCATCTTCCCTGTATAACAAACCTGTACGTGTACGCCTCAACCATAATAAAAGTTAAAAAAAGTCAGTAGTGTTTTTACACACCAGTAATGATCCAGCTGAGATTAAAATCAAGAAAGCAATCTCATTTACAATAGACACAAAGATCACCTGGGAATAAATTCAACCAAGGAGGTGAAAGATCTCTATAAGGAAAACCACCACTCACTGATGACAGAACTCGTACATGACACAAATAAATGGGAAAACATCTATGCTCATATATTGCAAGAATTAATGTCATTAAAATGACCATACTGCCCAAAGCAATCTACAGATTCAATGCAATCTCTATCAAAATATTAATTTTATATTTACAGGATTATAAATATGTATTATAAAATTCATATGGAACCAGAAAAGCGCATGAATAGCCAAAGCAATCCTGATCTAAAAGAAAAAAGCTTAAAGCATCAAATTACCAGAATTCAAATCATATTTACCAAAATAGCATGATATCTATATAAAAATTTGACACTTAAATAAATGGCACATAATAGAGAACACAGAAATAAAGCCACATATTTATAGCCAACTGATTTTTGACAAATATGACTAAAACATATATTGGAAAAAATAAAACCCTTTAAATAAATGATGCTGGGAAAATCAGATTGCCATATGGAGAAGAATTTAACAGAACTTCTATCTCTCACCATACACAAAAATAAACTCAAGATGGATTAGAAACTTAAACATAAACTCAAGTTGGATTAAAAACTTAACACTATAAAAATACTAAAAGAAAACCTAGAGAAAACTCTTATACCTGTACCAAAATATCTCATGTAACCCATAAATATATATGCTTACTATGTACCCACAAGAATCAAAACATCATATCAATAAAAAGTAAAGAATATTAAAAATACATTAATTGCATGTACACATACACATTTGGCTTATAACACATATAAATATAACATAGTTGATGACATCAGCACACAGATATGAGCACAAAATCAGTATTAGAGTGAGGAAATCGCACCAGGTGGTCTCTCAAAACTAAAGGAAGAAATTAACGAGAAAAGAAAATAAAAAGATAACATAACCTCTATTAATACATATTCTGTGTTCTCTCAGTTTCTTTAAAAGACATAAAACTTTGTAAAATAATTATCATAGTAATGCATTGTTGGGTTTATAACATATATACATGTAAAGTATATTACAATAACAGCACAAGAATTGGGAAGAATAGAGCCATATAGAAGTAATTTTTCTACATTATTTTTTTAAATTCATATAAATATGGAGTACATTCAAATAAACTAAGATGTATAGCATCACGCCTATAGCTATCACTAAGAAAATGACAAAAAATGAATATGTATATAGTTTAACAATTATTAAAGGAATTAAGTTTTACAATATCAAATGTTTACTGAACGTGAAAAGACACTGAAGCAAAAACATAAGAACGAAATAGATATGAGACATAGAGAAATAAAAACTGAAATGGCGGACATAAATTCAACCATATCAATAATAAAATTAAAAGTGAATGGATTAAAGAATCCTGGGGAGAGATTATCACACTGAATTTAAAAATGAAGCAAGCAAGGCACAATTCTATTCTGTTTTCACTAGACACAAGATTGAAAGGTAGAAATAACAGAAATAGGTTCAAAGTAAAAGGATGAAGATAGGTATATCAATCAAACACCAACCATAAGAAATTGGGAGTGGCTAAATGAATATCATATAAAATATACTTTAAAACAAAAAAATGTACTGGAGAACATTAAAAAATAAAATAAAATGGTCAAGCCACCAACGAATAAAACAACTATAAATACATATGCACCTAATAAAGGAGGCCCAAAATAAAGGAGAATTATAAAGTGAAAGGGAGAAATAAACAATTCAGTAATAATAGCTTGAGATTTCAATAACCTATTTACAGTAAGAGATAAAACAATGAGATCAAAGTGGATAATGAAGACTTGAACAACATAAACCAACTAGATCTAACAGATATCTATAAA
>NW_016107807.1:1324919-1327667 GCF_001604975.1 Cebus imitator | reverse complement strand
GTTCGTAAATATGTGGAAAGAAAGTACAAAACACAAACAACACATTTTTGGCTGGGTGCAGTGGCTCATGCCGGTAATCCCAGTGCTTTGGGAGGCTGAGACAGGAGAATGACTTGAGACCAGGAGTTTGAGACCAGTCTGGCCAACAGAGCAAGACCTCCTCTCTAAAAAAATTTGAAAACTTTGCAAAGCATGGTGGGATGCGCCTGTACTCTCACCTACTCAGGAGGCCGAGGTGCATCAATTGAGCTTGAGTTCAGGATTTTGGGGTTAGAGTGAGCTATAATTGCACCCTTGCACTCCAGCCTGGGTGACAGAGTAAGATTCTGTCTCTAAAACAATAAAAAGTGAAAAAAAAATTTCCAAATAACCAATGGTTCAAAGAAGAAATTAAAGAGAAGTTTAAAAATACTTTGAGATGAATGTAAATGAAAACCCAATAAACCCAAATTAAGCGAATACATTGTTAAAGCACTGTTTAAAGGGAAGCTTATTCATTCATTCATTCATTCATTCATTCTTCTGATGTCATTGTCTGGTTTTGGTAACAGGAAAATACTAGATTCATAGGAAAATGATCTACCTTCCTTTATGTTTTGGAAAGGCTGTGATGATAGCTATTGATTTTTTTTCCAAATGTTTAGTAAAAATTACCAGTGGATACATCTCAGCCTATCTTAAAAAAGAAGAAAAATCTCTAATTGATACCCTAAATGTCTACATTAGGAAACTAGAAAAGTAGAGTAAACTAAATACAAATCAATCAGGAAGAAAATGTTAAAAATTAGAATGAAAATCAATGAAAGCGAGAATACCAAAACAATATAGAAAGTCAATAAATCAATGAAACAAAAAGATGGTTCTTTGAAAAGATCAACAGATTGACAAAACTTTAGCTAGACTGACAAAACCAAAAGAAGGAAGATTCAAAATACTAAAATTGGGGAAAAAAAAGACACTGCTAACAAATAGAATTTGAAAAATTATAAAGGAATATACAAAACTACACCAACAAATTAGATAACTTTGATGCAATTGGACAAATTTCTAGAAAGACAATAACAACCAAAACAGGTATAAAATGAAATCTAAGTTTGAATACAGACAAGAAAAATATAAATAAACAAGTAAAGACATTGACTCATGATTTCACAACTTCCCACAAAGGAAAGCCCAGACCTAGGTTGATATGGTCTGGCTCTGTGTCCCCACCCAAATCTCATCTTGAATTGTAAGTGAAATTGTAATCCCCATGTGCTGGGGGAAGGACCTCAGAGAGGTGATTAGATAATGATGATGGCTTCCCCATGCTGCTCTCCTGATAGTGAGTGAGTTCTCATGAGATTTGATGTTTTTTTTAAGGGACTTATCCCCTCACTGTTCTGTCCTCATTCTCTCCCCTGCTACTATGTGAAGAGGATCTTCAGCCATGATTATAAGTTTCCTGAGGCTTCCCCAAGAAAGTTGACTATGAGTCAATTACATTTATTTTCTTTATAAATTACCCAGTCTCGGGTATTTCTTCATAGCACCATGAGAAAAGGCTAACACATAGATGCATCCATTGGCAATTCCTACTAAACATTTACAGAAAAATTAGTACAAATTCTTCACAAATATTTGAAATAATAACAGTTTAGGTCATTTTCCAACTCATCCTATGAATCCAGTATTGTCCCCTTTTGTGGAGCCAGTGTGGGTGGAGGGGCTTCTGGGATTTGGTATCTGCTGCTGCCAGAGCAGAAACTTCCAATCTAGGACTTCCACGTTTTAACAGAGGGAAAGTAGGGGCTTCCCCTTTTCTCTCTCTCCTTTTTCCCTTTAAGCCCCCAAATAGGTCATGCTGAAAGCTCTTTGGCTGAAACCTGTAGATGTGTGGAGGGTAATGGTAATGGGATTGTAGGATTCTCCCCATCCCAGACCCTGACTCTGACCCTGGCCACTGACCCAAAGACAGCTGGTTGGTTTCCCCTCGGAGACAATCCTGCATTTTCCTGGGCTGGCCCTGGCTACTCCTGGCTTTTGCTGATCTTCCCGGCATGGAGTCAACCTCACCCTGCTTCTCATTGGGCCTTGGGCACTGGTTACCAGATGGAGGTCTGGGTCTGCTCAGGATTATATTTTCTAGCACCTCCTGTTAGAGGGGTGGAGGGATGTTCTTCTGAGCTAGGCTGAGACTATAACCCCTCCTTCCCCACTGCATCACTCCTATGGCTGTTACAGGAGCACAGTAGTGAAGGTCTGAGCTCAAGGTTTGAAAGTCCCAATTGGAGTGTGGGTGGGGCAGGTAGGGAGCAGTGAAAAGGACACTTGCAGGATCAGCACAGAGCATTTAGCCCTCTGGAAGAACCCCTGCCTGCTGTGGGGTTGTTCAGGCCAGAGATGATGGCGTGGGCCTGAACCCACCTGGACTTACTTCTGCACTGAAGCCATAGGCGTAGGGTAGGCTGGTGGGTGGAGTACTTCCTTCTTTAGCCAGGGCAGATACCTAGCTGGTTGGGTTGTTCCTCAGCCTTGCCTCCTCCTATCCCCAACAGCTCCTTCAGCCCCTGACATCCCCTGACAGCCCCAAAGATTCTCACAGAGACAGATAAACAGGTGGGCAGCCACGGAGGAGAAAAGAGAGGCTGACAGGGCCCTGGGGATGGCACTCCTGCACCACACACACACACACCCCTCTCCTTTCCTCCTGCTTGTGGACTGCTGGTTCCGTCTCCTTCCCTCCTTCTAGCTGTTTCTAATTACCAC
>NW_016107807.1:1320314-1324871 GCF_001604975.1 Cebus imitator | reverse complement strand
AAAAAAAAAAAAAAGTAAAAGTAAAAAGAAAAAAGAAACACTGACCAGAATGTCTTACAAATCTTACAAATATGGTATATAAACCTAGAAAAAAAATCTATCAAACAAAATCCAGCAGTATATAAAAGAATTATACACCATGACCAACTGGTATTTATTCTAGGAAGGGAAGGTTGATTCAAGGTCTGAAAATCAATTAATGCTAAATAATTAATTTTATATCATAGAACCAAGGACAACATGATCATCTCTACAGATGCAAAAAAGTAATTAGACAAAACTCAACAATGTTTCATATTAAAAACACTGAACAAACTTTCATGATAAAAGCACTCAACCCCAGTTAGAAAAACTCACAGATAACATTTTATCTGTTGGGCAAAAGGTAGTTTTTTTTATATTGGACCTTTTGTTTACTTCACAGCATGCTAAGAATATTAGCTCAAAGCTCACTGGCATCCATCTCAAAATTTTGCACTTCCAATTGCTGTAAATATAGCTCTCAAAAACCTATTTTTAGCCATTTAGAGCCTGCCTGCTTTGCATATCCTACATTACACCCAACATCTGCTAGCCATTGATAAAACAAACTATGTTGTCTATAAAAGAGCTCAAATATCTTCTGCTCTTTGGAGCTCTGTGACCCTGAGATTTCCCACTGTGCTGCTGAGCAACATTATCTAGACATGTAAGTCCTCTCCATATTTCTCCTCTCCTTATTTAGTCCCTTGACCTCTTCTCTCTTTGGGTGATGACCTTTCAGCCCTGTCTCTTGAAGATCTCCCACTATAAGAAACTTTTCTTCTTATACAATTCTGCTCAGTCAGTGCCCAATAAAGTGCATTCTGCAATACTGACATCTTGAAGTCATGCCTTGTACTTGATCAGCCCCTAAATCCTCTAACTCACTGCAACTATATTGATGAAAGATTTAAAGCTTTCTCCATAAGATCAGACCCAAGACAAAGATGTATTCTCTTGTTGCTTGTATTAGTTTACTTGGGCAACTGTAACAAAGTACCACAGAATAGATGGCTTAAAAAACAGAAATTATTTTCTCACAATCCTGGTGGCTAGACGCCTTAAAAAAAAGGTGGTGTTGGCAGGACTGATATTTTTCTGAGGGTAAAGAGGAAAAAATGTGTTTCAGGCCTCTAGTCTTAGCTTATGGATTGCCATCTTCTCCCTGTAACTTCACATTGTCTTCTCTCTGTATGTGTCTTTGTTCAAATTTTCTCAATTTATAAGGACATCAGTCATATTAGAGTTTACCCCAATGAACTTATTTTCACTTAATTACTTCTGTAGACTCTGCCTCCAAATATAGTCACATTCTGAAGTACTTGGGCATTAGGGCTTTAACATATGAATGTGGGAAAGCGGACATAATTTAGCCAATTCAGTATGTACTGTAAGCTCTACCCAAGAAAATTAGGAAAAAAAAGTAAAAAAAAAGAAAAGGTCTGGGGGTGGGGCAGAAAAGCCACTCAAATTACAAAGAAAGAAGTCAAGTTTTCTCTACTTGCAATCAAACACCATGTATGTAGAAAACTCTAAGCATTACACCAAAAAGAAGAAAAATAGTACTAGTTCATCAAGGTTTCAAGATAAAAGATTAATATACAAAAGTAAAGTATATTTCCATACACTAGCAATAAACAATGTGAAAGTGAAATAAAGCAAACTCATAATATCATCATAAAGAAAAAAATATTTAGGAAAAATTTATCAAAACAAGTATAAGATTTATGGACTGAAAGCTACAAACATTGTTGAAATAAATTCAAGAAGGCCTAAATAAATGAAAAGACATCCATGATCATGAATTGGAAGTCTTAATATAGGTAAGAAAGCAGTAATCCTCAAATCTATCCTTAGCTTCAGTGATACCCCTGTCAATATCCCAGGTGACTTTTAAAACAAAGTTAACAGGATGATCTTAAATTCATTTACAAATGCAAGGAAACCAGAAAAGTCACTCCACTCTTGAAAAAATAATAAAGTTGACATGCTCACACTTTCAAATTAAAATGTATTACAAAGCAATATAAGTCAACAAGAAAGTGTGTAACTGGCAAAAAAAAAATATTTATTTTAATGAGACAATTAATGAGATTGACTCATGTGCCCAGAAGTATATCCTTATGTGTTTGCTAAATTTATGCTTTACAAAAATGCCATGACCATACAATGGGGCAAGAATAGTCTTTTCAGAAAATGGTTCTGGAATAAATAAATATCCATAAGCAAAAGATTGAAGTTGAATTCTTGTGTCATACTGTATATAAAAATTAACTAAAATTAAATCATATATATATATATATGCAATATATATCTGTGATATATATCTGTGATATATATCTATGTGATATATATCTGTGATATATATGTGTGATATATATATGTGTGATATATATATATATGTGATATATATATATATATATATATAGCAGTTCAAAGTAAAATGACAAGTAATAAATTAAAACATGGGAAAAGAATTTCAACTGGTATCTCTTCAAAGCAGATATGGCCATTAAACACGTGGAATGATTCTCAACCTTGTTAGCCATTAGGGAAATACCAATGAAAACACAGTGAGATACTGCACAACCTCTAAGATTAATATAAACAAATGAACTGGCAGTAACAAGTCTTGGTATGGATGTGGAGAAATTTGAATTCTTGTACACTGCTACTGGGGTTACAAAATGTAGTTAATTTGAAAACAGTCCAGCAGTTACTCAAAATGTTCAACCTAGAGTAACCATATGATCCAGCAATTAAATTTCTAGGTATATATCCAAAAGAAATGAAAACATATGTACACAAAAAAATTTTTACATGAATATTTATAGCAGCATTATATTTAATATTAAAAATGTAAGTAACCCAAATATCTATCAGCTAATGAATGGATAAAAAAAGTTGTATATTATCCTCTAAAATCCTATTCAGCCACAAAAATAATGAAGTGCTGATACATGTTGTAATGTGGTTGAACCTTGAAAATGTGATGCTAATTGGAAAAGCCCAAAACAAAGGCCACACATTGTATGCTTCCAGTTACGTAAAGTTTTCAGAATAGGCAAATTCACAGTCACAGTAGTTTCCGGAAGCTGGATGTAAAGGAAAATGGAAAGTCACTACTAAAAGGCACAGAAATTATTTTGGGAGTGATATGATGACAAAATTCAATAATGACACGGTTGTGATGGTTACACGTCTCTATATAGATACTAAAAATCATTGAATGTATATTTTAAGTGAGCATATTTTATGGTATGTTAATTTTTTCTCAATAGAGCTGTTTAGAAATACAACTTTAGATGCTTTGTAGACAGTTTTATTTCTGAATTAGAAAGGAAAAAGTAGACTTGATATTTAAAAAGTAGGTAAGTTCACATAAAAGTCTAAATTTACATATTCACTTAAAAACTGGAAGTTATTACAGCATTGTATCTTAATCTCTGTTCAGATAAAAAGACTAGTTGGGTAGCTCTTGCTCCCTTTAGACAGAGTCTACCTTCTTTATTTTGGCAGTCTTTCAATCTACCATAACTCACTAATTTATGTGATCTGTATAGCCTTTTTGCTGGAGAATGGTTAAATGCTGGGGAATATGTTAAAAGCTCCACACTACGAAAAGGCTATCTTAGTAGGTTTTAATACTTTTAAGGCATGTTGTTACTTTAAATTTTTTCCAGAACTGTGACCAGCACATTGCAGAGCTGGAGAGATTGTTGTTGATTATAGATGTAGTTAGGCCCTTGTATAACTAACTTTCTAATAGTATCATAGCTGGTGTGATTTCTGGTGTTAAATCTAGGGATGATGACCTCCAATTGTGATAAGTATGTACCTGCTGTCTGAAAATAAGGACTGCTAGAAACTGTATTAATAATTTTAAAATCTTGAAAATGTCAAGAAACATCAACATATTTATTTGGTTTAGGTTTTTTATCAATTAGCAATAAATGCATATCTATTCAATTGAAAAATATGATCATTGATATAGAGGTAGCATTGCTAAACTATTTGCTGAGACTATCTTAAAAAAATTAAATGGCATTCACATTGAGACAATAATCCATCTCCTTTACATTAAGCACAGACTATTTATATAGACAGAATAGCATTACGCACTTTAATAGAATGGGAATTATAGTGATTTATAGTATCTTTGTGCCACTTCTTAAAAATGCAATAAGGTGATTTTAATAATTAATTACACAACAGGAACTAATTGCCTGTCACAGAGTGATATGTGGTAAGAGTGCTAGAAGGGAACAAAATGAATAGTGCTATTGTCATAAACATCCACTCAATTTTCCTGCACTAAAACCTATGCTTATTAGCAAAACGATGAAAAAATAAAGGAACATAAAAAGATTTTAAAAGTAACTATGCAGATATTGGCTTAAATATTATAAAAAGATGTTTTATACAACAGTGATATCTGTATTACCTAGAAAACAGAATTCAATACTTATATCTCATTATCATCCAAACAATAGCCATTCGATATACTACTATTGTTTCACACTTTAAATGCCTTTT
>NW_016107807.1:1315330-1320044 GCF_001604975.1 Cebus imitator | reverse complement strand
CAAAAGTTCCACTAATGTGGAAAGAAAATGGCATAATATATAAAATTCAATGCTCCTAGGAATAATTATAGATATTGGAAGCCAATGAGTTTATTGAGTGAAAAAAATGTGTAATAAAAACAAATGTCAAAAAATAATGGAACACACGTAAAACTATTATCAAGTTAAATTTATTTATTTCCCCAACCTACTTCTAAATGGCCTCTAAACCTGGCAGGCAGCCAGGTTTGGTGGCTCATGCCTGTAATCCCAGCACTTTGGGAAGCTTATGCCAGCAGATCACCTGATGTCAGGAGTTCAAGACCAGCCTGGCCAACATGGTGAAACCCCATCTCTACAAAAAATACAAAAATTAGCCAGACGTGGTGGAGGGCACCTGTGATCCTAGCTACTCTGGAGGCTGACTCAGGAGAATCGCTTGAACCCAGGAGGTGGAGTTGCAATGAGCCGAGATCATGTCACTGCACTTCAGCCTAGGCAACAGAGACTCTGTCTCATAAATAAATAAATAAATAAAAATAAAATAAACCTGGCAGGAAAGGATCAATTTCTAAGATGCAATTAATGAATAAAAAATGACAATCTAAGAATTTATGTCATTCAAAATAAGCAGTTCAAGAAGTATGGCATAAATAATGATCACCTGCCTTTCTCCCTCTTCACCCGACTCCTAAAAATACCCAAGGCCCAAAGAGAACCCTTGGATGAAAATAAAATTAGAGAAACCAAAGAGCATGAAAGAGATTAGAGTATAAACTTGAGGCAGAAATAATATATGGCAAGTGACATCTAGTACAGATTATGAAATTGGCACACTAATCGCTTCCCCCCCAACTCAAGAAAGCAGTGATGAAAGTGAGATTTAACTATCTATGCCTCAGAGAGAATTTCATTCTTCTAAAAGCATAGCACTCAACAGGATTTTTCCTGGTATTTTTTCCTCTCAGACGACAAAATTATGTGTATCAGAGTGACGTTTTGTTTATTTTGAGGCGAACTAACAGAAAAGCACATAAAAATTAGTATTAACAAAGAGAGGCAATTAATTGGCTCCAATGACTTAAAATATGGTGATGTTGAAGGATAATGAGACAAGGTGACAGCAAGATTCCAACTTTGCTTCTTGTTATTCTCCAGAGTTACAAGCTGAAAGTGGAATGGCTATGCTTTCAGATTTTACATAGGCACATGGCAATGTCCAAAGCCAATGAACTTATCATTTATACTTATTTTCTCTTAAGAGAGGGAAAATATTTTAAAACCTTCTCCTGACCTCCCCCTTCATTAGTCTCCTTCCCCCAAAATATTTTCTCGTATCTTATAGGTTCAAGTTTAATCACATATAGATACCCTATAGCCAGGAGTATTCTATATGTTTAGTGGCATGCGGCTGATTTATAAACTCATCATTGACCAAGAAATGGTATTGTTGTAGACTGATTATACCCACTGCTGGAGGTAGGAACAAAGTCAGCTTCCTTTGAGGGACAGGAGCTACAATTCATGAAGAGCAGGATATATAAGCATATACTGTATCATAATATGTCAGGCCGGAGTATAATAAAGAGTCTGACTTAATTTTTGCTGTTTACTAACAAGTTTTAAGCTCTATCCCTCTCTCTGCTTTTGTCCAAGAAATCAACAGGTAAATAAGAAAGCCTGGGCCGGGCACAGTGGCTCACCCCTGTAATCCTAGCATTTTCGGAGACCAAGGTGGGCAGATGACGAGGTCAGGCAACAAAGACCAGCATGCCTAACATGGTGAAACCCCATCTCTACTAAAAATATTACAAAAAATAGCTGGGAATGGCAATGTATGACTGTAATCCCAGCTAGTTTGGAGGCTGAGGCAGGAGAATCCCTTGAACCTGGGAGGTGGAGATTGCAGTGAGCTGAGATTACGCCGATGCACTCCAGCTTGGCGACAGAACTAGACTCTGTCTCAGACAAAAAAACAAACAAACAAACAAACAAACAAACAAAGCCCGGATGCTACCTCATTTGGTGACAAGTTCAAACCTCTCAAAACTGGCCCCATCTCATAACCACAATTATACCCAAAGATAGGTATCTTTCTTGGCTCTCTTGTGGTATTTTCTGACCTGTATGAGAGCTGCACTGGTCCACCTAGAAAGCTTCATTGCAGCATTAAAAATTCTTTACATTCTCTTGCTCCCTTTTGGCATTATTAGTCCAAACACTGGACAGTGTGTTGGGTAGGAATTACCTCCACTTCAGAGTGATATAACAAAGTGGGTAGTGGATGCCAAATAAATAATGAACATAAAGAGGGCAATCACAAATCTTAATTGTTACCAAAAAATGACAGTGATTAGAATGATAGAAATGTTATTATTTTAAGGGTTTGTAATGGTGATGAAATGGAAAGTTAATATATGATCAACATCTAAGATGTTTGAAAAGAAAATTTCAAAAAATAAGTATATCAAAAAAAAATGTGAAAACGCTATTACTGCCATATGAGTAAAATAATCCCAATAATAAATTAAATATTAAAGTTAGAAATCATGTTTTAGCTATCAGAGAGGCAACTATAAGTTCTTAAAATTCACAGTATTGATGATGGTCTGGGGAATTAGGAAATCTTCTGTTGTAAAATGGACCGGAATAAAAAATTAGGCAATAGCTTTAAACATTCATTTGGCAGTATCTATCAACCTTTTAGGAGTACATGACCAAAATTTCACAAGAAAAACATTAATTTAAAAATGCATATGGGGAAGTTAGAGTGATGTCAGCAAGAAGGAGAATTCAGAAGACTGCAGAGGACCCCCATAATCTTCACTGATGCTGACCTTAACTAACAGAGTTGCAAGTAGACTATTCCATCGTGTGCTCTCCAGAGGTAAAATTATAGCCTTTCACTAAGCCATTGCCTTTGCACCCACTCATAGATGAAGATCTTACTCCCACTGACACAGGTTTTAAAAATCTGGAAAAGGTGACTGCTCAATCAGATGTGCAGATATCAGTGAAATGTTACAAGAAACAAACAAAAAGCAAGGAAACACGACACCAAAGGAACACAATAATTTCCAAATAACTGATCATAGGAAATGGAAATCTATAAATTGCCTGGCAAAGAACTCCAAATAATTGTGTTAAGGAAGCTCAGTAAGCAAACAGTGAACACACATATGCAACTGTACAAAACAAGAAAAATAGTACATGAGCAAAAATTGAAATTAAGCACAGAGAAATTCTTAAAAGGAGTCAAACAGAAATTCTGGAGCTAAAGAATACAATGAATGATTATGTCATCTGCAAACAAAGATTATTTGACTTATCCTTTGCCAGTTCTTATGCCTTTTATTTATTTATCTGGTCTAATTGCTCTGGTTAGTACTTCCATTACTATGTTAAATAAAAGTGGTCAAAGTGGGCATTTTTGTGTTATTCCAGGTCTTATAATAAAAGTTTTCATCTTTTCCTTGTTCAGAATGGTACTCTTTGTGGATTTGTTATATATGGTTTTCATTGTGTTACACTATGATGCTACTATATACAGTTTGTTGAGGCATTTTATTACATAGGAATATTGAATGTTATCAAATGGGTTTTGGCATTTATTGAAATTATCGTACAGGTTTATTCTTTATTCTATTGATGTGATGTATCTTATTTATTGATTTCTATATGCTGAAACATACTTGCATACCTGGGATGAATCCCATGTGATTAAGTTGAATAGTCTTTTTAATGTGCTTTTGAATTTGGTTTGCTAATATTTTGTTGAGGATTTTTGCATTTATGTCAATCAGAGATACTGGTCTATAGTTTCCTTTTTGTGTTCAGTCATTAACTGGTATCCATATTAGGGTAATAGTAATTAGGGTAAGATTCCCAGAAATGAGCTCAGAAGTATTTCCTTCTCCATGATATTTTTTAATAGTTTGAGTAGAGTTGGTATTAGTTATTTAAATTCTTATATGTGAAACAACCTAAAGACTCTATCAAAAAACTATTCTAATATTTTTTGATAGAGTCTATTCTAATAGTTTTTTAGAGACTATTCTAATAGTTTTTGAGAGACTATTCTAACAGTTTTTGATAGAGTCTTCAGGTTGTTTCATATATAAGAATTTAAATAATACCAACTCTACTGAAACTATTAAAAATATTCAAACTATTAAAAAATAATAAATTGGCCGGGCGCGGTGGCTCAAGCCTGTAATCCCAGCACTTTGGGAGGCCGAGGCGGGTGGATCACGAGGTCAGGAGATCGAGACCATCCTGGTCAACAGGGCGAAACCCCATCTCTACTAAAAATACAAAAAATTAGCTGGGCATGGTGGTGCGTGCCTGTAATCCCAGCTACTCAGGAGGCTGAGGCAGGACAATTGCCTGCACCCAGGAGGCGGAGGTTGCGGTGAGCCGAGATCGCGCCATTGTACTCCAGCCTGGGTAACATGAGTGAAACTCCGTCTCAAAAAAAAAAAAATAAAATAAAATAAAAATAAATAAATTCAGTAAAGTTGCAGGATTCAAAATTAATACTCAAAAATTAGTAACATTTCTATATGTCAAGAGTGAACAATTTGAAAAATATCACACTAGCTTTCCATCAATGGATACATATCAAGTTGAAACCTTGGAAGTATCAGACAAAGAATTAAAAATGTTGATTATGAAGCCATTCAAGGAGATACCAGAAGAAATTAAAACCAAGCTAAAGATATTAAAATATGATTCA